>NC_141154.1:108848606-109148606 GCF_053477565.2 Lygodium microphyllum | reverse complement strand
TTGGAGCTTTGTGGTGAAGCATATTGTAGGAGAAGTAGGCAAAGAGCTCAAACCATCCATGAAGCTTGAGGAAACTTGAAGAAGAACAAGAAAATAAGGGTTAAATTGAGGAAAAGTAACCACGATTACCTCCTTCTCCAAACTCTAGGAGTCCCACTTTGTTCAAGTTTCCTTAAAATTGATCTCTAATGGGATCACGACCTGTAAATTAGCATCTCAACCACCATTCTTTCCATATTCATGTCAATGGTCACCAAAATGACCCCAATTAAGAGTATTAAAATATATCCAACTACAAATATGATGTGACCACACCTTATAACCAAAATCTAATTACAATACCTTGTCTTGAGTTGATTATAACTAGATGCACATATGAAATTGATCATCTACTACGACTAAATCCATGCTTTGATACCAATGTAAAAGAGAAAGTTACTCATATCCAAGAAACACATAAAATGAACAAGGAAATATAACTAAAGCCATGATCAAGGCAGCCATAGCTATAACTCAGATTTCATGGAAAGAAAGAAATGTAACAAGTAGCAAGGCATACACCCCTCACAGTGGTGGTGCAAGGTACACACCCCTTACAATGGTGGGAGGTCCAAAAGAAGGAGTCTTGAACAAGATGGCTTAATTAATGGAAAAAAGATTATGGGCATATTATTCTCACAACTTTATATGCCCCCCCCCTTCCCTCCCACTTTAGCACTAAGTCCTTGATGATTTATTACAACTACAATCCCTAGAAGAACTCTTAAAATCTTGGAAGTGGAAGTGGACGAAGGTGCATGACATAAGGCTTAAGTACAACTATGCCCTTTTGAAGAAAGATGAAACTCTAGCTAATGTGAGCAACATGATGACAATGAGCCAACCACAAAAACATGCCCAAAGGATGAGCTTTCCAATGACAAACCCAAGGAAAGAGCATACCTACCTATCATCCTTTGAGACAAGGAACTCATGCAACTTGCCTATCTTAGGGGGTCAAGATAATGGCAGGAGCACACCTTAGATGCTCTCATTGTTTGACAAAGGATTCAATCAAAACATCTTGAAACATGATGCTTGTATAAAAATAGGGAGGCACAAGCCTATGCCAAGTCCAACTCTTCCAAAGATGAGATATGAAACTTTTTAGAAAAGTCCAGCAAGGTAATGTTGGGCATCGAGATAGAGTCTCCCCATGATCTTTCACAGGCTACCAATACAAAAGGGTTGGGACACAAACCCTAGTAGGCAGAATATTTTAATGATAAACCAAGTACAAGGTTGAGTACAACAATTAGTGCATACACTTAACCATACCCAATGTGAAAATCATCATGATTTTCAATAAGTGAAATACCACCTCTGCCAAGCAGAGAATGCCATCAATGTCTTCACTTGAACCTACTAATGCCTCTAGGGAGGGGGTAACACCCCACTCACTAATCCATGACAATAAGAGGAGATTAAAAAAAGACCAATAAGAGAAGTTGCAAAATCCAAAAGAAACCTAAAGAAGTGGATCTCAAAAGTTAAGAGTGCTAACAAAGATTTTTTTGCACCTATAACTCAAGCTCTAGGATCTATTTCCATAACTGGAGACCAAGGCATCATCAATATAGGAGGAGAACCAACACACAGATGTGATGGGTCTATAAAGCCTTATTGCATGCGTAGGGTTATTATGTTTGGAATAGATAGATCTAGCTCACCAAGCTTCAACAACCATCTATAGCTTTGCAGACTACCAAGAAACCTTCCACACATGAAACATATCTATGAGAACGTCTACCAACCCAAAACATTGCATAGTCTCAAATGGAAATATTAGTCGTCGTCAAGGCCACAAGACAATCAAAAACTGTGACTATGTATAGAAAGAAAGAGCCTATATACCAACAATTTCGATGCAACACAATGCCGCTAGCAGACAGAAGCAAGTCACACCCCCCCCCCCCCACATGTGTCAACCACAAAGATATCAGTGCCATAGCAACCTCAAGAGAATAACAAGGCCTCAACTATGCAAAAGAAAGAACCACATCAGCCATCTATGGTGGCTTGACTATGGCAACTACATGAATTAGTAGCTTGAAGAACAAGGAGAAGACCATAGAAGACTCAATGACTATCACCTTGTGTTCTTTAGATGTCGTGTCCAATGAAAATCAAGGTTCGGAAAAAGAACAACAATCAATAGCTACCCCACATACATCACCCACAACTAGTAATCGTGAGCAAGCATCGAAAGAAAATGCCACCATTGATGAAAAGGCGAGAACCCTCAAGAATCTAACATCAACATTGAAAACATCAACCAATCATAATCACCAAACACATAGCACTAGACCTTAATCACCTCCAGGTTTCTACCTGAAACCATCCATCCTAGATTTAGCTATCGACATGTCTACAAGCTCACATGAGAATATTGTTACAAGCATCAGACAATTGGATAGAGCCTTCACTTTGTTTGCTCATAGATATGATCAATTGGACTTAGGACTTCTAGATAACAAAACAGCTAAAGCAATTAAAAACCTCCCATGCTCTTGGAAGGACTACTAGTTTATCTTCATAAAGTGCACCACCATAATAGAAGATATTATAGCAAAAAAAAAGTATTAAAAGAAAGAGTGTTGTGTGACCACTTGATCACCTCCTTTAAGAAAAGTTGCATAAAAATGACAAAAGACTTAGATGAATTGGATCAACTAGCAAAATCCAAATCATGTTTCCTAAAGAAATGGTTTCCTCAATGAGCACAGTAGGAATGACTCAGTTGAAAAATCATGAAAAATGTTAAATAGCAACAAGCTATCAAGACAATTGAGTAAGACCTTACCTATGTTGTACACTAGCCTGCAATAGGCTCTTAGGAGATCTCATTATGCTACACCCATATTTGGACCACATCCTAAGTGAGGGAGAGCTTCATATAGCAAATCAATTAGGTTTAGGTGACTTCTTGATTGATGTTTTGACATCTAAACCCCACATTGGCATACATCCATATGACATGGATCATTACACATCACTTGAATACAATCCTCATTTTTTTGAATGGTTGCTAATGGGATTACTAGTAGCAAACAAACAACACTCCACACCATTGTCAATAAATTAATTTCTTTCTTTGTTTTTTTATACATAAAATTTATATATTTCTCATTTCTCTTTATTATTTTAAAAATTAATTAAAAAGGGCCATTAAAATGTACAATAGACAAGCTTCTTAGCCATCACTACAATGCTTGTAACATAGTACAGCATGGGGACAACAACAAACATTCCAATTTCCATCCAAAGTACAGTAGTACAAAACTCAAGCATATTTAAATTTCGAGAAAAAGGTTACTAAAATCTATGAATAGGGTTGACAACAACATTGAATGTAGCTTTCCACTGAAGAACCACAAATTCTAGCAGCATCCAGCCAAGAACTAACAAATGACTTGACTGGAGGCCAAAGAAGCCCTAACTATCCACTACAAAATATATTCCTCTTCAACAATGTGCCTTGAATACCATGATAACTAGCCATTCCATTCCTCATGAGGGTTGCAAGCATCCCATAAAAGACAAATCCCACTACAAACAATGACCACTCTTCGACCTTTGTTCTATCAACATTGACTTAAAAACAAGAGAGTAATAGTTCAAAATTTTGAAATAAAGTATATATGTATGGAGAAGACTTCTAGGAGATGGTCTTGTTGTTGGGCTAAGTTTATAGGCCCCTGTGTTTATTTAAGGGAGTAACTTTTAGGAGGCAAATTCATCATTGACCACTAAGGTCCTTAGCTTATCTTTACATATTGGTCGTTTGAGGTGTTTGTGCCTAAATAGAAAAGTCAACCCCAATGTGTAATGGTCCTTCTTCCATTTCGTCTTGAGTACTACACTACAACCATCACAAATGTAAAAAATCACTAAGTGCACAAATTCTACTTGCAAGAGCCCTAACCATCCAATTTATGAGATTGGACTCCCATCATGTCTTTTAGTACTCTTGATTATCATCTCAAACAATTTCTCCTCACCAATGGTAACATTTTCCACTTCATCCACCAGCATCCACCTTACTCCATCGAATTGTTGGCAAGAATCAAACTTTGGAATTGTCTTCTAATTATGTAATACCCTATGTAAGCACATGCACTCACATAATAAATACACCTTACCTATACAAGGATTGGGTCCTCAAGTGTGGGACAACACTCTAGGCATTCTTGGGGTTTGAGTCCACAACAAATGTCATGTGCACAGACAACAAACTAGCACTACCTTAGAAAGCAAATGCGCGTGAGGTTTACTCTTCCAATACATGGATGCATGAAGTGCTACTAGTGTAAATCCAAGAAGAAATCATAGTCACATCCATTGAGGAGGTACTTTACTATAAGATACCAATTCCCTACCGGCCTAGTGATTAACAATTCCAACAAACACATACCATGTAGCCACCAACAACATCAATGCTGACAATTTCTCCTTTTTTCTATCCCTATGCGACCAATCCCAACATTCAATGTCTTTAGTGCACACTAATGCATGCTACCTTTTTCGTTGAGTGCCAAGGGGCTAGCACTCATCTAAGAGGGGGTAATGTTAATCCTTTCCTGCAAATTGGGCTATGAGAGCAAAAAGTAGAAAAATTTGAGTAGGAAGCAAAAAGCAATGGGCGACAAAAGAAGTTAGAAAGTAAGTCATGCACAAAGATCAAGGAAATTGGCAAAATTAAAAGTGATGGTATGGAGGTACACTAACCGCATCAAAATAATAAAAAATCTAGGTGAAAGGTTAAAATACTTTTCAAAATTTTTAAAAAATCACAAATGGCATGGAGGCATCAAGCACTCCAAGAAAAATCAAGAATTAAATTCAATACCTAGGAAGCCTTAATAATTATTGTAAAATCATTATTGAGCATTAACCTCACTCTCATGCAAATTGTAATTGTAAACCCATATGCACCTAGATGTGTTGCATGTATGTGAGTCAATGCCAGATACACCGACGGGCCAAAACCTAAGGTTGCAACTAACAATGCATAGGTACAATGCTAAGAGAGAAAAGGCCGCCCAATTGTAAAATGACCCAACCATATTTAGGGTGGAGAAAACACTAATGAATCATTCATAAGGTTGCAAATCAAAAGCTTCTTTTAGTACTCTTGAGGATCATCTCAAATAATTTCTCCTCAGCAATGATAAAATTTTCCATCTTTATCCACCAACATCCACCTAACTTCATCGAATTGTTGGCAAGAATCAAACATGGAACTCTCTTCTAACTATGTAATAGCTTATGTAAGAACATTCATTCACATAATAATTACACCTTACCTATACACGGATTGGGTCCTCAAGTGTGGGACAACACTCTAGGAATTCTTGGGGTTCAAATCCAACAAATGTCATGTGCACAGACAACAAACTAGCACTACCTAAGAAAGAAAATGCACATGAGGTTTACTCTACAAACACATGCACATATGAAGTGCTACTAGTGAAGATCCAAGAACAAATCATAGTCACATCCATTGAGGTGGTACTTTACTGCAAGATACCAATTCCCTAACAACCTAGTGATTAACAATTCCAACGAACACATACCATGTAGCCACCAACAACATCAATGTCAACAATTGCTCCTTTTTGCTATCCCTATCCAACCAATCCTAACATTCCATGTTTTTAGTGCACACTGACACATGCTACATTTGTCATTGAGAGCCAAAGGACTAGCACTTGTCTAGGAGGGGGTAATGTTAATCCTTTTCCCCAAAGTGGGCTATGAGAGCGAAAAGTAGAAAAAAATGAGTAGAAAGCAGAAAGCAATGGGCAACAAAAGAAGTAAGAAAGTAAGGCATGCACAAAGATTAAGGAAATTGGCAAAAATTAAAGTGATGGTATGGAGCTACACTGACCGCATCAAAACAGTAAAAATCAAAACTAATAGTTAAAATAATTTCCATTTTTTAAAAAAATCAAAATTTGCATGGAGGCATCAAACACTCCAAGAAAAATCGGGAATTAAATTCAATGCTTAGGAAGCCCTAATAATTATTATAAAGTCATTCTTGAGCATTGACTTCACTCTCATGCGAATTGCAATTGTGAACCCATATGCATCTAAATGTGCTATATGTATATGAGTCAATTCCGGACACATCGACAGGCCAAAAACCCAAGATTGCAACTAATAATGCATGGGCACAATGCCAAGAGAGAAAGCTTGCCAAATTGTAAATTGACCCAACCATATTTAAGGTGGAAAAAACACTAAATGAATCATTCATAAGTCTACAAATCAAAAGTTTATCTCTTTTCTTCTCTTATGTGTAGACTCTCTCTCAAAGTTTTCTCTATTTCATGCAAGCTTGGCATTGTGTTGTGAATAGGTTTGTGAGCTTTGCTCTTCTGCTTCTTGTTGGCAACCTCTCCATCACTTCTTCTCTCCTTCTTGGGTTCTCCAAGTTTGAGAGGTAGAAAGACAGGGAATCTGTGATAATAGGAGCTTTAGGGCTTAAGAGAACTTAAGAGTTTCGAGGGGGGGGCATGTGCGTGCATGCGTACGCGCGCGTGTGTGTGTGTGTGTGCGCGCGCACATGTGTGTGTGCGTGTGTGCGTGTGTGCATGTGCGTGTGCGCGCACGTGTGTGTGTGTGTGTGTGTGTGTGTGTGTGTGTGTGTGTGTGTGTGTGTGTGTGTGTGTGTGTGTGTGTGTGTGTGTGTGTGTGTGTGTGTGTGTGTGTGTGTGTGTGTGTGTGTGTGTGTGTGTGTGTGTGTGTGTGTGTGTGTGTGTGTGTGTGTGTGTGTGTGTGTGTGTGTGTGTGTGCACGCTCGCGCGCGTACGCACACGTGTGTGCATGCGTGCATCATGCGTGAGTGCATGCATACGTGCATGTGTGTGTGTGTGTGTGTGTGTGTGTGTGTGTGTGTGTGTGTGTGTGTGTGTGTGTGTGTGTGTGTGTGTGTGTGTGTGTGTGTGTGTGTGTGTGTGTGTGTGTGTGTGTGTGTGTGTGTGTGTGTGTGTGTGTGTGTGTGTGTGTGTGTGTGTGTGTGTGTGTGTGTGTGTGTGTGTGTGTGTGTGTGTGTGTGTGTGTGTGTGTGTGTGTGTGTGTGTGTGTGTGTGTGTGTGTGTGTGTGTGTGTGTGTGTGTGTGTGTGTGTGGGCGTGCGCACACACAACTTGCTCGGCTTAGAGGAATAAGCGAGGAGCTGCAACATTATATGGAGTTCGTAGGATTGAAAGACACGAGCTTGCAAATATGCATTCGTCGAGATTGTTGAAACTTGGGAGCTCTTCAATGGACTCCTTGACTATAACAATTGGTGAGTTTTCTTGCTTTGACTATTTGTTTGATTCATTCTAATTACTTGGCTAGTTGCAGATTTTGTATGAGACTAGTCGAGTGGATAGGTGTAGATGGTAGGAGATCTTGCAAAGGTAAGAGACTTTGAGATAGCTTGACTAGAGAGAGCGCATAGCAAATATGTGTGCTTTTGTCTAGATCTTGCATGTAGACAAAGTGCACCTATGATGTAAGAAGTAAGAAGAGTGCTCACAAGATTGCACACCATAAGAATGAGCCAACCATTCACTTTCTAGCTTTTATACATGGCTTCAATTTTTCTTGGCCACTCTCCCATTTCCTTGGCTTAGATTGGTATGCTCTTGCCTTGCATACACTCTTGGACTTTTTTTCAACTCTTTTTTTACTTGTTGGGCCTAGATTTTTTTTTTTGCTCATGACCCTCTAAGAATGTTATTACAATTTGCACAAGAGTGAGCCTAGCTCTCTTTTACAAAATAATTTTTTGTCTCATAAATTTCATGTATTGGACATACACTCTGGTTTCCACTTTTCTTCGCATTCTTAAATTTGTATTCTTTTTTGTGCTTCCTGTGTCATGCATTCCTAGAAGGGTTTAACAACTACAATATTAGGAGTAAATCAAAGCAAAAATTGGTAAGGGAAAACTATAGCACTAAGAGAAAATTGAAGTGTAACATGGTTAGAGATCATGAGTGAAAGTTTAGAAGATATAATCCATCAAGCATTTGTGATTATTGATGTACTTTGTGCTTTTATTTAATGAAAACTAAAAAGTCACAATGTTTTATGGTCTTATAACTCACTAGCCTTGGAAATCAAAATGCACAATGTTGTGTGGTCATATAATAGTTATAAAACCATTTTTGAGACCCCTCCTCTAGGATGAGGTTTGCAAGGCCATCTAATTATGTTCTCTCTTATCATATTATTGCAAAAGATTATGCTACTAATGATTTTTGGATTGGCATAGTTTCTATCATTTACTACAAAGAATTGTGTGTTGTGCAATTATGCAAGCTATGTTGAGCTCTTTTTTTAACTTAAAATGTTGTATGTTTATATTTTCATAGAGCCTTTTTTATCAATACAATTTTCCCATAATACACTAATCATAAAGGGAAAAAATTCTTTTCTATAGAAGCCTAATTTTGTGACAAGTGTATACATACAATTTATTGTACACTAAAGCTCTGCATAAACAAGATATCACTAAGATGGAATGTTGCTAGAGATTGGGTACACTTTTGAAATGTGGTAGTATGCATTTAATTTATATGGTGGGTATGTTTGCATCCCCACCTAGAGAAGCGAGTATGGTTAAGTGGAGGTGGTTTTTCAATACATCAAGCTCCATTTAATGATTAGACTCATCATCTACTCCTCAAATATTACATTAGGAGAGCAAGAAGTCTAATAAGTACACTCACAATAACATTTATGCCAAGAATTGAAGTCAAATTAAACATGTCTATTCTCTACTATAATGGATTTTGGGTAGGATGAAAGATGTGGGACCTTTATGATTTCTTGATTATATATAGATAGTATATGAATATTTTGTTAATCAAAGACCAAGAGTTTAGACAACAAAGTGAAAATGTGCTAAAAATCCTTTATTTAAACTTTTTAGAAATTGTGCTTTAAAAACTTGAAAGTATCTATTTTGGCTTTAAAAATTTGGCTAAAATCTCCTATCTTTTTATATAGATGGGGTATTTTTCAAGATTTGAATCCCAAAATATTAGTTTATTCATAATAATAGCCTTTTTGAAAAAGCTATTTGAAAAAACTCACTCCTATCTTAAATTTAGATTTAGCAAACATTATATTGACATAAACCATCCTTAGTACATATACATGTAATTGGCAACAACTATTGTTCATATCACACAGACACACACACACACACAAAATTGATTGATTATGTATCTTACTAATCAAAATTCTTTTGCACAAAAGACCTATACAAGATATATAATTGTTAAGTTACCACATTCACAACTCTACAACCTTGATGGGATTTTTTCAATGATGTATATCACTCTTCTCTTTCAATGATTTATGCTACATATGTCCACATCTTGTGTGTGTGCGTGTGTGCGCGCACACGTGCGCGTGTGCGCACACACATGCGTGCGTACATGTGTGATGTTAAAAAGTAAAAGTTTTTTTAGAAAGAGTAAAATAATTTGTGCCCTCTGTTTAGCTTAGCAACATGATTGCGACACTAGGAATATTGTTAAACACCAATTTTTGCTACACAAAATTGTGATAAAGCCTTGGGAGGCAACCTTTGGTAGATATGCCCTCCATAAAGTAGGAATATCTTACATTGAGACACTCAAGAAAGGAATGGTCCTCCATTTAAGTAATGGTGTCTTACGTTAGGGAGACATTATGAAAGGAAAGGTGCCTTCTCTTAATCCACTATATACCTCTAGCAAATATTCCTAAAACCTTTACACCTAGTCTAGTTGGCTCACATGTTTATATTGAGAATTTGGAATTCAACTACATTGCTAATATGGCATATCCTTGGTAAAGCCCTTTTCCTAAAGCTTTCAAACTAGAGTCAAGTAAGAATAACTTTCATAGTTGTGTCAATTTTGAGCTTTGGATTTTTTTAATGCAAGTAAATTGATATTAATATTGTGAATATGGTTGGAAGATAGCCCTTAAGTTGCTTAGTAAAGCAACCCATCATTTTGGGTAAATTGCGCATTGCATCCTAACAACTTTGGATTTTTGAAGACCTCGAAAACATGTATTGTACAATTTGTGATAGTGACATACAAAGACCTAATTAAAAGATACTTGGATAGAGTTTAGATGCTAATAGGAATAATTAACACATGTTTGAAGGAGTTTTCTTCCCTACTTTCTTAATATTTGTGAATGACCATTGGTTTTGCATGATTGAAAATGGTACTTCTGGACATGGGCGAGAGGTGGAATGTCATGAAGAATACAGTTTAGATTCGTTGGCATTGCAATTTATGTAAAAGGTCAAAAACAACTGAACAAGAGTTTTCAATACGACAACGTGCAAGGCGCACACGTTTGGAGTGTAAGGGTGTATTGACCAATAGGTAGCGACAGCTCATCCCTCTCTCTCTCTCTCTCTCTCTCTCTCTCTCAAGCTGCAGGCTTCTCCATGCACGTCGTGAAATCTCTCTCTCTCTCTCTCTCTCTCTCTCTCTCTCTCTCTCTCTCTCTCGAGCGGACGCACATGTTGGACACCCCCAATCCCTGCATTGGCCATGTCTTTTCCTCTTTTTCTCCACTCTACTGGTGAGAGGCTCTTTATAATGTGTGCACTTATCCCAAACACACACACATCCTTTGATGATCATATGATCGATCAATAGCTGACCGTGGATGACATTCTCCATAATTAGCCGGCCTCTAATCAGCAGCTGCTAATCACCGCGGGTTAAACATAGGTGAAGCAGCCACTTGGAGAACTGATCTGCTTTTGGATCGTTGCCGGCATACACAGATTGGGCTAATTATCAGATTCGAACGATGACGATGAGCAGGACCCCTCATCGTCTCTCAGGTTTTGGCTTGTGTGCCGTCTGGCTCAGCACGTTTGTGTGGCTCATGAATTGGATGAGTACCAGTGAGAATATGGGGATGGTAGAAGCCGCCAGCAGCTACAAGTTCACGGATAACTACTATGCCGGGTGGAGACCAGACCATGTTTGGCTTCAAGATCAGGGCCGCACAATCAACCTCAAGCTTGACAACACCACTGGTATATCTTCCTGAGTCCTGACCATCAGCTTGCATTGAGTCAATCTCTTCTAATCCTCGAGGCTCGCTCCCTTTCAAAAGAAGGTTTACACATTTTCCAATGAAGGAAAGGGCAATCTTTTCCCTTTCCCTACAGTGTTCAACATCATGAGCTTTTGCTTGGGAAGTCTACATACCTAGATTTGGGGGCAAGGGCCTGTCGGCCCCCACCTCGGACCGATAGTCCCTACCCCCAATGGCACCTAGGTAGGTATGTGCATTGTTATCCCTCCCTTACAAGCTCGTGATGCTATGACAATTCAAAATATGGGAATTACTTGGGAATTTATCTAAAAATGTTTGTGTTTGTTTTAAGGCATCCCAAAGCATACTCTCTATTAGCCTTTGTATTGATCCATCTCTTCTTTAATCATCACTCTCTTGATCATTTCACGGCATTCCTAAGTTTCTTTTGGGGTAATGCGAGATAAGGAAGGCCATGCTTTGTATGCTGTGGCGTGATTGGTATTGCTCTTATTGCTGTCATTATTTAACAAATCCAATGCTTGATAGCTCTCATGTCGATGTCTTGTGACCAATATTTCCAGGTAGCGGATTTAGATCTATCAATAGCTACCTTCATGGCTATGTAAGCATGAAGATCAAATTGGTTCCTAGGAACTCTGCAGGTGTTGTGGTTGCATACTATGTAAGTAATTGGCTCCAATGCTGTATCACTTTGACAATTTGATCCAAACCATAGGAACAATTTGCTTAACTAATGATTGGCCCCATCGATGACAATTTTATTTTATTTTTCGAGACAGTGCAATGCCAAGTACACATTATATACACACAAAATAATCATTTGCCCTTGCTAATAGTTTTTCAGTACTCATTTGTTTTTCCTTGATATTTTCATGTTCAACAGTTGACTTCTGTAAGAACAAACACTTGGGATGAGGTAGACTTCGAGTTTTTGGGCAATGTGACAGGGGAACCATGGATATTACAGACCAACATCTTTTGTAATGGTACTGGAGGTCGAGAGCAAAGAATATACTTGTGGTTTGATCCAACCGAAAAGTTCCATACATACTCCATCCTATGGAATACAAAGCAAATAGTGTAAGTGTACTTCTATCAAAATCACAATATCTTTTCGACTCTCGAGATGTCATATTATTAATGTATGTGTACCCTTGTTGAACTTAGAATTTTCACTCATTTACAATGAGGTGCAATGAAAGCATAATGTTGTTGCCGATGCTGTAGAAGATGACGATGATGATGAAAGTAATGAGGTACAAATATAAGAAGAGTATATGAAAGAGGCGTATTAAAGTAGAATGGTCTTCTCGATACGTAGATTCCGAAGCTGATGATAGGAATGAGGTGTACTGGGTAAGAGTATGTAAGGATTCAGCCGATGGGATGGGTTGTAGCTTAGACGTTGGATCTAAGTGTGGGTTGCATCTTGCGGGTGCATGAGTTTGATCCTTGGGTTGTGCTTAACCCGGGAGCATCAATCTATTCGCAACTAAGAGGGGTATGATGAGGTGTAGGCGAAGCATGATTGGTTTTTGTTTGTTCAATATGTAGAAGTAGAAGATGACGATGATACTGATAACTAATGTTGTTTGACGTGGTGGTGCATGGGACGTGGGGCGGGGTGGTGGGTGGATATTGATGGTGGCTGCGCGACGACGTTACGGTATATGGATGGGGATAATTCCCACTATAATTGGCTGCATGAATGATGGGATGGATGTGTGTGCATCGTCTCTTCGGAGCACGGCGGCCAGGTGGTATGTGGATGCGGTACCCATTAGGGTGTACAGGAATAAGGCGGGCATAACAGCCGCGACGTACCCGAGGGCAAAGGCGATGGCGGTGTACAGCAGCATCTGGAACGGGGACAGCTGGGCGACCCAGGGCGGGAGGGTGAAGATCAACTGGGCCTACCAGCCCTTCATCGTCTCCTACAGCAAGTTCGTCATCGACGCCTGCAAGTGGCCCGCCAGCCCCACCGCCCCTCCCCCGCCCTGCTACACCAACAGCAGCGCCTTCTGGTGGGAGCAGCCCAAATTCTGGACCCTTTCCCCCATGGAGCGCCGCTACTACAAGTGGGCAGTCAGCCGCTACACTGTCTACGACTACTGCAAAGACTACCGTCGCTACCCCACCCCGATGCCCGAGTGTGCCATCAGTCCTTGGGACTGACCTTATTACTCCTCTTCCTTACAGCACTACAACACTACTCCATACCATCCGATTATCAGTCTCAGCTCCAAGCTGGCGCAGCTTCGGCCACCTATTAATGCTTCCGTGCACCAGCTTTAATCCTCCAGTACATCCCTTGCGCCAAATGTCCTTAATTAGCACCTCTCATTCATGACTCAATTCTCAAAAAACCAAGCAGCAACAAATGGTCTGTACCCGCACCCCCAACTATAGAAACAACATTATTCGGTCCTCACTTGTATTGCTCCAAGTGAAGCCTCATTCTTTTGTCATTCTTCCAATAAATTGTTTCACAAAGTATTACTTGTTCGGAATTCATGCCAACGATTCCAATTGTGATGTGATCATTACTTCATGATGTGGCTCGTAGTTGAAACAACGACACAAACATTGTTCCTTGTTTGTCATTGTAGTACAAAGTTACGCTAACATTACTAGCTCATATAGTCACTTGGTATTATCCCCAATGAAAGTACCTTGTTTTCTTAGTATCAAGAAAAAGTTACATTAACATAATTAATCATTTCAAATTTGCATATTTAGCTTATACATTTGAGGATGAATTCATTACCAAACACCTTATTTTGGAAGGGGATTAAGCTGGTGAAACCATTTCCAAATGAGAATGTATATTTTTGTGCATGAAGACCAGATATAAGAATTCTTTCACAAAAAGTGGACTCCTCAAACATTTAGTATGCAAGGCATACACCATTCTAGTCCTCCCCTCATATTTTTAAAGTCCTCAAAGTTGTGTATATACAAACTAGATTGCCAATTTCTAGTTGTAGGTTGCAATGGGCTAAGTCTTTATAGGATGTTGTTCATTCTTTGATCTAAAAGCCAAGCTACAAAGACTTTTGATTAGCAAGGAGCTAATAAGATGGGTAGTGTTTGCATTATGTTGTTATATCTATAGGACAAATACTTTTGAATAGTAAGAAGCTTGTAAGATGGGTAGTGTTTGCATTATATTGTTATATCTATAGGACAAATATGATTATAGAAAATCCTACCCTTACCTTAACATCTACTATAAGTTTACTCCATCTAAATTAAACTCTCTATGCTTACTTTATGGAACCAAATATAGAAAATGGAAAAAATAATTCAAGTAGGATTTTCCCTATGGAACATATAGGTACTTGTCATTTGCTCAAAGTATGTACAATCATTTTGTTCAGAAAAGAGAGGAGAATGAATAGAAGCATGGAACAAAAGGTAAATCATTTTTACATGTTGCATTACACATCCATGGGGAAGTGACTTGCTAGGTATGAGCTTGCCCAAATTGAACAAGAGGTCGTGAGATGCAAGTTTCAACATAGTGCACATCAATGAACTATTTGATACCCTAAGGGCCTCGAAGAAATAGCACTAATCATGCCTATGAGGTGGATCCATGAAGCACTGATGAAAGCACAATAGAAGGATGAGATAATCACAAAGAAGGAGTAGGAATTCTCAAGGGGATATAGGTGTGTGTCCCAATTGGCAATACTATTGGGGGTAAAGGCGCATGTGCCTAGCTACCCATGTATTAGTTACAATGATAGTATTTGCATACCCGCATACATATACACTGTAGGTGGTGGGCACCCATCACCATCACTTCATTCTTTATTATTTTAGTGACATTTGAATAAAGGGAAGGTCGCTTCCACCATAGCTCTTGATTCTTCTTCATGATTCCACTTCAAGGCTCACTCCCTTCAATTGGTATCAGAGCCATCTTCCTCAAGAGCTTGAGTGTGACCTAGCATTGCTTCAACTTGTGGAGAATATCTTTAGCTCACAATTTCAATGGCAGCCATGGATTCTTCACCTCGAGGTATGCATTGAGCTCTACCTTCTTCTTGATTGCTTCCTATCACTTGATGCTTGTTCCAAGGCTTTCCTAAGACCTACTGGAGCTTCGCTAGTGCCACATTCAACTCAAAAATGGCAGCAAGAGTGCCTAGTATTTCAGTGTGATTTGTGCTAGCCTGTTGGCCTCCATCTTCGATCAATTTGCTCCTCATCTTCAACTCCTGATCTCCTAAGCACTCTTGGGCATTCACTTGCCATTGTATTCAATACTCTACGAATGAGGTAGGCCTCATTTGAAGCTCTCGAGATCATCCTTTGGCCTAGAATGTATGATAGTTTGTTGTCATACACTTTGGGAGATCACTTCACTCATTGTCTGGAGGTCACTTATGCTTCCTAGGATGTTTATTTGATGTCGAAATCATATGGGGATGTTATCCCAATGTATTGATATGCTATGGGACTGATTTGAGCACTCTTTTGCTTAGTTTTACAGAGGTTGTTTACCGTTGTAATAAGCAGGATGACTAAATGCTATTTTATTAAAGAAACTTTATGCCTATTGCTTGTTGATGCTTCCGAGCACTTTGCATGCTACACTAGGGTATACCATTGAACTTACATGCTCGGTTATGCTTCTGGATTGCATTTTGAGCTAAGATTAGAGCTTTGAATCTTGACATTGACTATCATTCACCATTATGTATGGCTATTTGATGCTTCAGGAAGAGCCTTGCAAGTTACTTGGGACGGATGCTCCTGGATATATGCTACTTGGATCTTGGATGTATGAATGCCTTCCACATGATGTTTAGAGCTTTGTTTGCTCATCTAACATTTGACTTTTGTTCCTGTGGGAGTCACTACTTGACACTTGGATATTACATTCAGCATTTGTTTATGCAGTTGAGCTTAAGGGTCTTGTAGTAGTGAGACCATGGGACTTGGTGACATGTACATAATCTTGTCATACTTAATGTACACAATTGATGCTTATTGGACTCATCTAACATTCTTCTTGGGCTGGCACCTATCTCTGTCACAATGTTGTTAGTAATGTATGCATCTTGGTTGGTTATGTATTGAGCTTCCGTTACATTGCTCAATCTATTGTGCCTTTAGTTTGTCTCTTCTATTACCTGTGAGAACCACTCTATACATGATGGTTATGCCTATGGGATGTATCTCAATCTGACACACTTATTCTTTGATAGTTCTAGTGCCAATCTCATATTCACTCACTACTAGTTAGAGCTATTCCCTACTAGCAGTTGTAGTTTGTGTCTAATATCAATGATTTCTCATCTTTAACATTGACTTCTTCCTATTATACTTCATTTTCAGCATGTTGTAATTGCAGTTTACTGCACTATTTGTGCGAGCACACATCTCCATTTGATAGTTATTTGCATTGAGTTTGTGGATAGTTCATTACTTGGTCAATACCCCTTGTTTTCATCTTAATTTATTAGTGGTTTTAGGGTTGTTTACAGTAGTCATAGCAACCTGCTTTGACAGTTTGTGCACTTGTTTACTTTCATTATGGTTGGTGGCTTGAGTGATAGTGCTATCTTTAATATTGACAAGATGGATGGCACCAAGTATAGCTACTAGAAGGCCCATATATGGCAAGTTTTAGTATAGAGAATGCAGGTTACGCCTTTGAAACATAAGGGCATCAAGCCCAAACTTATTGATACAAAGGATTGGGCTAAATTAAATGAGCTATATAAGTCCACCATCATGTTGTCCCTCTCTAAGCAAGTATTCTATCATGTTATCTCTAATGGGCAATCTGCATGGGACTTATGGGAAAAGATTCACAATGTCTATGACTAGCAGAGCCTCACTTCTCAAATGTATTGGTGGTGGGCTGAAGCAACTCATGGACCTTTGCATAAAGGAGGGCACTTTTATGTTAGCTCACTTAAATGAGTTTCATTCCATTATTAGTCATGTTTCTTCGCATGGGATTGAATTCAAGGGTACTCTACACCCCTTGTTTCTTTTAGTTACATTACCTAAATCATGGGATACATTTCCTCTTGCTATGTATGCCAACATGCCTGAGGAGATCATACCCATCAATAACCATTAAAACTATTATGTACTAGCATTCTTACTACTCTCCATCTCTTCTCACCTCTCTCTTTGTCCCCCCCCTTCAATTTTCTTTCTTTCTTTTCTCTCTCTTCTCATCTCTCTCAATTTTTTCATTACCTCTCTATCTCTCCACCTTGAATTTTGTTTCTTTTAATATATATATAATTTTTTCTTGCTCTCCCTTCTCACGTTTCCCTCTCACGAGTTTTTCTTGCTCTCTAGCCTTACCTCTCCCTTTCATGATTTTTCCCCTCCTCTCTCTCTCTCTTCTCTTTCCTCTCAATTCTCTCTCTCTCTCTCTCTCTCTCTCTCTCTCTCTCTCTCTCTCTCTCTCTCTCTCTCTCTCTCTCTCTCTCTCTCTGATTTTTCTCTCCCTCACCTCTATCTATCTCTCTCCAATTTTTCTCTCTTCTTACCTCTCTCTCTTCTTATCTCTCTAATTGTTTCTCTTCTTACCTCTCTCTTTTCTCTCCCCCTCTCTCTCCCTTCAATTTTTTTCTTTCTTTTTTCTCTCTTTTTTCTCTCTTCTCTCTCCAATTTTTTTATCCCTTCTCATACCTCTCTTTCTCTCTTCAACTCTTCTTCAAAACTCTCTCTCTCTCACCCCCATTCAATTCTTTGTCTTTAAGTTTCTCTCTCTCTCTCTCTCTCTCTCTCTCTCTCTCTCTCTCTCTCTCTCTCTCTCTCTCTCTCTCTCTCTCTCTCTCTCTCTCTCTCTCTCTCTCTCTCTCTCTCTCTCTCTCTCTCTAAAGGTACCCAATCATCTTGCAAGTTGAAATACTCGTTTTTAGTACTCTTCTTTGCACTAAAATGCCTCCAAATTAATGTACGATTTTTAAACTCCATACGTGTGGTGCATGGGATCCTCTAGAGACAATTATATAGCCACTTTATGCTCCATTACTTCTTCCAAGTGCCATGTCAGTGAGATGGGGTAATTTTGGCCCCAAATTTTGACTTTTTCCTCCCTTCTCAAAAACGTAGTATTGTCTACCTCAAGATGTCTAACCACATTATATATTCATCTAAGCATTTTTCATGCTTTGTTCTGCCCTCTAATCCTTCTAAATGAATGTTATAATTTAAAAAACAATCTACACCATTTCCTCTCCTACCTTATATTTTATAATGGAAACACCAAGGGACATAAGCAATTGTAAGAGAAAAGTGGATTTGCATATTCATGTGGATGAAGAGAATGCTATTACAAAGACCTCTTAAAGTAAGCATGCCTATATACAATACTTTTCAATATCATTTATAGAAAAGAAAATTAATATTTGGGTGAATGGCTCATTGTATCATCCAAATGACCTTAGCACTATGCTAAATTCACATTTTAATGCCATTTCTTTGTTGCTCACTTCTATTGGGAATGGTGAACAAGGTCTATTAGGTTATTGCAAATGCTTAGGTGGCAATATTCATATATATCAATGTTATCAATCAATGCTAGATAATACTCATCAATCTTTGTTACAATCCCAAGATTGTTTAAATGTGTTGTAAAAAGTCTTGCAAGTTTAGTAAAATAAAGTGTATAATCCTGAAGAAGAATTAAAGCATTATAAAGATAAGGAACAAATGTTAGTAAAGATGTGTAAAGAAATTCATCCCTTGAGGAGGAGTGCTTTATTAAAATCAATTTTGGACCAATTAGAGAATGATAAGAATATTATAGAGATAAAGTTGCAAAAGTGCAATCAAACTCCCATGGGTTACAAGGAAAGAAAACAACAAGTACTACCAATAATGTTACTATCCTTGAATGGTGAAGCATGAAAAAGAAGTGTACAAGCATTGAGATTTGAAATCTCCCTAAAAGACAATGTAAAATTATTACATTGTGTGATAACATGTTTTCTTTTTTAAGAAATATTTTTTGTGATACCAAAGGCCAAGGTGAGGGTTAACAATTGGGGCTTTTAAAGATGTTATTAAAACACAAGCATCTAGTTGCAATTTTAAGAGATCCTTGGTATCAACCACTCCATGTTGCTACTTTAAATGAGATTTTATTCTTTCCCTTAATAATTTATTTGGTGGAAGAAGTGCAAATAGCTTGCAACATAGCTAGATTAGTTGATAGGGTTTTTATGCTATATATAACATGATGATAAATGCACTAGCTAGTAACAGATAAAACATATAGCCTTGCCTCATCCATTTTGACTTAGATCTATGTAACAAACACAAATGCATCAATTGAGAAATTTATAGGACAATACTTTTTTTATCAATGAGTATATGGAAGTCAAATGAATAAAACCCAATAAATTTTTTACTATGAATATGATGAGTTCAATAATATTTTTGTCAACCTAATTAACGTATAGTGCACAATGGTTTATTATTACAAAGTACAATGTATAGAAGGTATTGCCTTGTTAATAATATGACACAATAGACATATATTCTAAGATGTAGTTATAAACTATGTTTATCATGCATTGGTTCAACTTTGAAGCTTGTTGTGAAGATCTAAGAATGCCAATTTGTGAAGGGATACAAGTTGGAGATAGTAGGTCTTATACTAATGAATTATGCAATGGATTATGCTAAATACATAATACTCCTCCACTTAGTCTACAATTGGAAAATGAAAATTAGTGGCTAGTAGTAGAGCTTAGGTGCCTAAGGAGAGACCCATATGATGCTATCATAGATCATTCAATGAACTCCTTAAGACACTCAAGTGTGTGTTAAATTATGGCACCAAGGTATTGGTGTTGCTACCTTTTCCATATGGTATGAAAACACAAAATTGTTTTAAGTCCTTAGACCATGTCAAGTGGAATGGAGGAGCATTGGAGTGCAATGAAAATATGCCACCCAATAGGCCATACTTGGACAAGAATTGGTTGGAAATTCATATTTCCAATTAACATCCACAATATTCATTTTTGAACTCTACATTGCCTCATGTGCATCTTTGACAAGCTTTTAAAGCTACATATGAATTATGTGTATACAATGAAACTTGCTTCTAGGTGTTGAGAGAATATGGAGAACATTGAGGAGTTATTGCATTTCATAAGTGTGCATGGAGACAAGGTTAATATCCAAAAGAATTTAAAGGTATCATGGGATAGCTCATGATGTAACCTAAAAGATATATATAAAGAGGACCAAGGCCAAGAGATTCTTAAGTAACATGACCGACAAGTCTTCTAAGTTGAACTAGAAGCTTTGGAAATACATATACAAATGTAGTACAAAATTGGAAAGAGATCCCAACATTTAGAATGATCATGCCAAAGCTTGGAATTTCTTAGTATCCATAATGTTAAAACCCTCAACAAATACTGAGAGCGGAATTTTAGTGCCGGAAATTGCTTAAAAATAGCTAAAAATTACGAATATCAAGGGAAAAATATGCACCGTCAAAGGCAGCGGCTCGATCTAGGACGATTTTAAGCACCAAAGTGCTTTAAAGGTGCCCGAGCGACACTTGTTGATTTTTCATAATTTCTAGACAGTCGTGCGGGTTGACACGAGCTACTGGCCAATGCGGGATGCCAAGCCGGACGCCCAGGATTTTTCAGAGCTCAATTCCGAGTCCGGACGGGAAAATGGCCAAGGAAACGGTCAAGATGCGAAGGGGTGGACAAAATTTGGCCCAAATGAGTAAGTGACTCTTGGGAGCCCAAGAATGAAAGTCACATAAAATGTTGTTGAAGAATCGTGGAGAGAGAGAGGAGGAGATCAATGCCAGCATGCGGCGAAAAATACGCCCTTCTTGATGGAGATGGAGATGGGGGACTGCAAACAACCCCTGCAACTGATCATGGGCCCTCATTCCCTCTTGTCTGTGGATCTTATCGCCGCCCTTTGCTCCTCAATTGATGGCCTGAATGCTGAGATGGAAATCTAGTCTTTCTCTCTCCTCCCTCTCTCTCTTCTAAGGGGGAATTCATGTGGGAAGAGAAAAGAAGAAGAAAGAATGGTGGAGGCTTGTCCGGCATGGATCGGATTGCTCCACGGGCTGGAAATGGTGATTTGTGATTGTCATGAGCATGAAGTGTTGCTGATTTTCAGATTTGCAGCCATGGACATGAAACCCGAAACACGCAAATAAGCGGTAATTCAATTTTTTTTCAAAGGAAATTTGAGATTTCATGGCTTTTGATTGATAAAATATTGTTCATGTGGGCTAAAAATTGTTTATGTTGCTGTTTTCCATGATTAATTGTTGTTCATAATCAGAAAATCAGAAAAACATGCATCTTGTGACTCAAAATAATACATTAAAACACATAAAATATGGAAAATCAAGGGAAAATGATGTTTTTGGGCATAAAAATGGAGGAATAAATAGGAACACCAACTAAATTTTCATTTTTGTTGCAAGAAGGAACTAAGGGCCACAACTCATAACCTATTTTGAATTTTCAGTAATTAAATAATGTAGAAAATAAGGAAAATAGAGGAAAATCACTAAAAATAGGGAAAAAATGCATTTTGGGTGCGAAAAAATAATGAAAATTAAGAACAATGTTTGTGAATGTTTGTGGGGACTGAAGCATGAGTATTTTCCTCAGTTCAAACCCACCTTCTTGTTCTAGTGTGTTTTTCTCGCTTTTTACACATAAAATAATGGCAAAATGCCTTATAAATCTATACAACAATACAACATTTGATCGATGGGAGGGTAGAGTGGTTAGAATGTGTCTAAATGTGGAGTAACATGATTAAAAGATTGATGTTTTTTGTTTGCATGCCATATAGGTCGGTGAATAATTATAAAATAAGGGCCTAGTAGCACAAGGGTTTCCTCGATGCTAGGTTTGTGCAACGCCGCATAAGAACGGTAGTTGGAAATCATCGAAAGGATGTTTTCCACATGTGCACCATATTGATTTTATAATTGTTTGAGCACTTGGCATCCACACTATGCATAAATCATGGAAATATTTAAAGATATCAGAAATCTTGAATGCACAGCAATTGTTTTCATTAGGACCTTGACCCACGTTGAGTGAGAGACAGGACACCCTAAGCCATAGGCTAGTCGTGGGGTCTGGGGAAAAGAGAAGTAAGGACAATGGTACATTCTTGTATACGATTAAATGGTACCTTGAGTGGATTTTGTGCGACATGTTTATATGTTGAGCGACGCATCGAGGGGACAATCCCCAAAGTGTAGGAGAGTCGCAGAGGGTTGACGGCATTCAGCCGTTGGAGGACCCCTTATGTCTGTGCTTCGTGCCATTAGGCAATGTGTAAGGGACTCCCTCTGAGGAGTAGTGGGTGAGAGAAAAGTGGACTACAAACGACGTAATACAAACGTAAGACATTTAAGAAGGCAATGTATGTGTCATCAGCGCTCCTGGCTGCGAGGCCGTGGGGTTGTTGAGCGCGTGAGATAGAGGTCCGGCTAGAGCACGAGCCAGTGCCGGTCCGTTCTAGGTTCCATCAAATACTTTAACTTGATTTTAATTCCATCAAGTAGTTGTTGTGACAATTTTACAAATGCAAAGAAACCAACATCACTGTAATGTCCTTGGACTACTTAAATAGTGAGGTGCCATATTAACCATGCTTAAGGAACCAAATTGGAAAAACATAAAAGATAAGTACTAAAGTTATAAATTCTTAATATACCTATGTTTTCCATTGCTTTCAATTCACAACCTCATTGTTATCTACTGCATTGAGATCACAATCTACATTGACTTTACCAATTGGATGAACTTGAGCATCATCAACCAGTGAATCATGAACTCATGTGGCAAGAGTAAACTCTTTGAAGCTCTTGTTGGGATCAAGGCATCCACAAAGCAATGAGATTGAATGAAGCACTATGGAAAGAGAGACAGTTAGAGGCCATGCAAGCTACCAACCATAAAAAGAGAGAGATGTATTATTGAAGAAAGCAGGATGAATATGGGACCTTAACCTTCCATACTACCAATCTACCAATCCTAAGCGTGTAGCCATGCTAGCCAATCTAATGAAGGGGGAGTAAGAAGCCAGCCTTAAGGAGCTATATAGGTACCCTTATGCAAATTTGTAAAGGCTGACATTGTTGTGCTAATCACAATAGGATTTTATGTCATTCTATTCTACCTATTATTGTAAAAGCAAGGGAGTGATAAAGAGAAGATAGGAAGAGATAGAGAGGAAGGGAGAGGGAACCCTTCTTTTGTAATTCTTCCATTCTTACAAGTCACCACCGTCCTTTTGTTACCATCATTTATCCACATGAGCTATCATCCCGACCCCCCAAAGCGACACTACAAAAGAAGGTGAGAAAACTAATGGGGTCATCCAAGACCAAAGAAGGCTGGAATTCTACAAGATCTTTGAGCATGTGATGGCTCACCCAAGAGGAGCACTTTGGGTTTGATACATGTAATCAAGATGACATCTCCAATCCCAATTGGTACTCAAGCTCACTGGGTACATTATGTTAAGGTGATTGAAATAATATTCAAGCAAAGGACTCGCAAAGGATGTAATTCAAAATTATTGTGGCTTAGAAATTATTAGCATGACCAACACCCACTATATCACATTTGAATGTGTGGTGAAACTAATAAAAGACTTTTATTGGGTTGAGCATTAGAGGAACTAAGCATGCAATTGTAAATACTAGAATAAACCATTGAAATAAGAAGTATTGTTTAAGTTCTTGGTTTTTTTTTAACTTCTTTGTTTTTAGTTCCTTGAATAAAAGCGCACACATAAAAATGCAAACAAGATAAGTGATTTCCCTTAAATTTGGTGAAGGGTATGCGAGGGAGGGAGGGAGGGAGGGAGGGAGGGAGGGAGGGAGGGAGGGTTATTTTAAGTTTTTTATAATGCTCCTTGATAGACAATGGAATTCAACTCCTAAAGAGTTACATAGCTCACACAATCTTTTTTTGTATTACTGACCCTTATTTTTATATTTGAAGGGAGAGCCATGAAGTGGAAGCAAGAGCTATGGTGAAAGAACAAGAGCAAGAGAGAGAGAGAGACACACACACACAAGATGTGGAAACTCTAACAGTCACAATGTGTGACGAACCTTCCCTTGATTCAAATGTCATTGAAAGAATAAAGAATTAAGTGACAGTGATGGACATCTGCTACTTGCAATGTACACGTGTGTAGGTATGCATGTATTGTCAGTGTAACTAATACACAAATTGCTAGGCACATGCACCTTTAAACCCCAGCAATCTCCCACTTGAAGGCAAATGTGCCCCTAGTGAGGAGAGAACAAGAAAAAAGTGACAAAGTAAAAATGTACATAAATACAACAAGATGAGGAAAGACATCAAAAGTGACAAAGTAAAAATGTACCTAAGTACAACAAAATTAGAAAATACGTCATCTCATCCAATGCCCATCAACTTCCTAAGGAAGGCAAAACCCTCCACTTAGAGGCTCTTAGTAAGCATATCTGTAGGATTTTGGTTATTTGAGATCTTGGCAAGCTCAATGGACTTTCCCTCAATGACCTCTTGTATAAAGTGGTAATGCATCACAATGTGCTTCATGTTCACATGCAAGATTAGATTCTGGAGGTTAACTAAATAGCACTCATAGAATCCAAATGTAGCGTAGGAACCACATCAATAGTACCAAAGTCTGCCACCAGACGGCCTAACCAGAGAGCCTCCTTGCAAGCCTTAGTGGCTACAACATACTCTATCTCTGTAAATAGGCCCATGCATTTCTACACCCTAGACATCCAAGAAACAACATCTCTAGCAAAGGTGAAAAGATAGCCAGAGGTGGACTTCCTGTTATCTGCATATCTTGCATAATCAGAGTCAATGTATCCCACCACTCCTATATCCTAGCCACTATAACATATACAGATAGCTAATATGCCCTTTAAGTACTTCATGTTACTCTTGATGACATCCCAATGCCATCTGCTAGGTGTAGCCATATAGCATGCCACAACTCCCACTACAAATGCTATGTCAAAACGAGTGGCTATCATGGCATACATCAAACTACCCACTGTAGATGCATATGGGATATTGGCTATCTTAGCCTTCTACTCATCAAACTATGGACACTTGGCCTAACTAACCTTCACATGAGAAGGTAAAGGACATCCGATAGGCTTAATCTTTTGTAACAAGTGGAGGAGCTCCTTAGAGAGATCACATATAATGCGCATCCCAAGAATATATATGTGAGGCCTATCCCATGTCCTTCATCTCAAATCTCTTCTTGAGCTAACCTTTCAAGGCATCCAACTCATCATGAGCACTCCCATCAATAAACATATCACCCACATAGAGGATCAAAATCATAACGTTGCCATCATGAGCCTTCTTCTGTATAAACATGGATTCATATCACTACAGGAATATCTCTGTGATTGTTTAAAGGCATCAAACTTGTGATACCATTTCCTAAGTGCGTGCTTAAGGCCATAAAGACTATTTTACAATTTGTACACTAGGTGTTCCTTGCCAAGGTCTGCAAGGCCCTTAGGCTACTCCATGTAAATCTCATCATGCAAGTCCCAATGAAGAAAAGTTGTCTTGACATCCATCTGATAAAGATCAAGGTAAGCAACAAAGCCAATAACAAGTATAGAGTAGTCATCTCCACAACAAGAGAAAGTACTTCATCAAAGTCTACACCACGTTCTTGCTTGAAGCCCTTAGCAATCAATCTAGCCTTGTATCCTGGCTTCAAGTGTCTAGGGTACTTTCAAGTTTTACATCTACTTGCATGGCAAAGCACACTTGCCACTAGACAAAGGAACCAAATCCCACATATGATTTTTCTAAAATAAGTCATACATTGATTGCATGGCCCCCTCCCAAGAGTGACTATCACCTCTGCACATAGCCTTGTCATAGGTAAGAGATTCACTAGCATTTGTACCATAACATAATTCATAAAGGGCTCAAATCGTATAGGCTATCATCTATCTCTATTAGGCCACCTCAAGACAGGTTGTGGGGCTGTATATTCTGTGGAGCATCAGGGACCTGGGCCACTGGAGCATCAACCATTAGTACAGGTTGTCTAGTTGTTGGAGTTGTACAGTAGCAAGCGGCTCCTCCTAAAACATCACCTTCTATACCTCAACAATATCAGGCTGCTTATGCATTTTCTCTTCATGGAAGACAACATCATGGTTGCGAATCACCTTCCAAGCCTATGGATCCCATAGGTGATAGGCTATCTCACCTCATTACCATAACCAAGAAAGATGCATTTCCTAGACTTAGGATCTAGCTTATTGTGATTGTTGTCCTTGTGTACATGATAGAAATCCTCACAACCAAAGATACAAAAATGAGAATATGAGGGAGGTTTTCCATACCATACCTCCTCTACAACCTGATAGTTAAGTCTAGTTGTTGGTGTTGTACAATAGCAAGCGGCTCCTCCTAAAATATCACCTTCTGTACCTCAACAATATCAAGCTGCTTATGTATTTTCTCTTCATGGAAGACAACATCATGGTTGTGAATCACCTTCCAAGCCTATGGATCCCATAGGTGATAAGCCATCTCACCTCATTACCATAACCAAGAAATATGCATTTCCTAGACTTAGGATCTAGCTTATTGTGCTTGTTGTCCTTGGGTACATGGTAGAAATCATCACAACCAAAGATACATAAATGAGAATATGAGGGAGGTTTTCCATACCATAACTCCTCTACAACCTGATAGTTAAGAGTAGTACATGGAGACTGATTAATCAACTGTCGACAGTAGTGACTACCTCTGCCCAAAAATGTTGTTGTAAGCCTAACTGGCTAAGCATATTACTACGGACTCACTCTTGAATTGTCCCATTCATGCACTTAGCCATACCATTCTGGGGTGGGGTGTACAGGGCGGTCAATTGATGCTTAATACCCCTCTCATCACAAAATTTCTCAAAGGCTTTAGAGACATATTTTCCCCCATTATCTAATCTTAGGCATTTCAACCTATACCCATACTGATTCTCAACCAAGGCAAGCCAATGCTAAAATGTAGCCAAGACATCTAATTTCTACTTGATGGGAAATGCCTAGACTTTATGCATATAGTCATCAATGAAGGTAACAAAATACTTTGCACCACCTAATGACTGGCAGGGCATGGGATTACATACATTTGAATGAACAAGACCTAATGGCTCACCCATGTGTGTCATACCAAACTTCTTAATGAAATACTTTATGCCACCTAATGACAGGTAGGGCATGGAATCACATACACCCAAATAAACAAGAGCCAATGGCTCACCCATGCATGTCATACCAAACTTTTTATGCATATTACATGTTTGCCTACCATATAAACAATGATCACAAGACTCAAAGAACTTATAGTTAAGGGGTGAATGATACTGCAAAGGGCTAAGTATTTTCATTCCTTTCAACCAAGGCGATGATGCCACAGAGATACATGTGGAATTGCATCCACTATCAAAATGTGGTCAGCTGACCTATATACAAACAAGGGGTAGAGAGTATTGAACTTAGCACCATGTGCAATGATAAGATTCCCAAAGATAATCTTCCATGAGAAATCACCAAAAGAAACTACATAACCTATGTCATCCAAAGTGCCAACAGAGATAAGGCTCTTTGTGAGCTGTACATGACATACATCATGAAGAGTGAACATGCAAACTCAACCAAACTACAGCTAGATATCTCCAATATCAATTATTTCCAATGCTAGGTCATTACCCAAACAGATAGATCTAGTCATACTACTATGATAGGAGTAAAACCACTCTCTATGAGGGGTCACATGAAAGGAAGTTCCTGAATCTATTAGCAACGACAAACACTGAGAATACCTTGACAAAGCTTCAATCAACTATGAAGTATTAAGAGAAGAGGTTGTAAATATGAAATCATCATTAGAATCAATCTACACAACAATCTTAATGCTTGACTTGCTAGGGACAATGTTGCCATTATTATTTTTGTCATGTACTTTACCCTTACCCTTTTTCTTACACTTGTCTTTGTGCATTTTATGGCACTGCAGTCAAATATGTCTTTCTTTTCCATGATAAGGACAAGTCAATGAGAGCTGATGGCTACATGACTTACTACAAGACTATCCATGTGACTAAGAGCAAGACTATTGAGAGTCTCTCCCATGGTGGGCATTACTACTCCTACAATTATTGCCTCTAACTGTCAAAGCATGAGAGGTGCAAAAAGCATTGCAAAATTTTAGTGACTTTCCAACAAAGTGGTTATTTTTCCATTTGTAATAGACCGAAATATGGTTTATGCACAGAAATATTTGTGCATTATATTTGTAATTATTTGACTATCATCAATTTCCAAAAGGCTATTCTAAATTGTGACACTAGGTATGGCTCAAGAGTTATGCAGATGCTGAGTATTTTGATCTATGATCGAGGGGGATGCTTTCTTATATCCATGATAAGTGGCAAGTTGACATTATGGGTGTTTGACCCAAGTGGTGCATCTGTTGCACATACCCGAGGATGTGCACGTTCATAGGGGGTGGATGTCGTGCTACTACGCGGACATAGTGTGAAAAAATCTGGAGTGCATCATCATCCAACTTTCTTATTGATCTAGAGATTCAATGTGATATGAGTCATTAGTGTTAGTGTCCATGGCAGGGATGACCCAAAATTCTAGATTTTTGGACAATTTTAGCCTATTTTTGATATTTTGACATATATTGTAAATTGCATATTTATGTTAAGGTTCAAGGTTGGCCTCTTGAGATTCAAAAGCTCAAGAATATAGTGAGGTAGGGGATACAAGGCTACTAGGAACTCCAACCAAGATTTTTTTGTTAAATTTGAAGAAGAGACCCAAGAGAAAAGAAAATGGCAAGAAGGAGGACAATTAAATAGCAAAAACTAGATCTAGCAAAGAGAGAATAACATGACCTCCAAAGCCCCTTATTAAGAACTCGCTATAGTCAACGAAGGACACAACCAAGGGGGTAGCATTAGAGCTCAATGCAAAAGTAGAAGAAGGACCCATAAGAGCACAAGAGCACAATGAAGGCTCTGCTAAGAAAATTCCCAAAAGTTCTCATGGGTGGATGAGCATGGAACAACCTTCAAGCTCTACTAATCCAAAACTTGGTAGGGACTCTAGACACTTCCTTGTAGCATAAAGAAAGCCCACATCATTGCAAAGGAGTCACAAAAATAGCAAGAAAATAGATGTAACCAAGAAAGATACCGTAGTTAAATATATTTGACCTAGATGGTGATGAAACCTTGCCTACTTATGAATTAGGCTAATTCCTGATATAGGAGTTTATGCTAAATCCACAAATCAATGAAGAAGTAGAGCACAAAGTTCTACATTATGATATAGAGACTAGACTAGGACAAGTAGAAGTCGTATCCACTAATGCTTAGATCCAAAATTTTGGAGGCTAACCCTACTCAATATTAGGAAAATGTAAGATTGCAATGATGGCGAAAACCAATACTATCCCCATACAATTATTTTTCTTGTGGAACCAATAGCATGCAAAGAGGATAGTGCTACTTTGTAGATCTTTCAAAGTGAAGACAAGCATTTAGGTAAACTATCAAACTAGAACAATAGATCTTGCATTTCCTAAGGCCATATTCATCACCAAGTTCAAGCTCATAAGCTCAAAAGACCCAAGAGCCAAGCCAAGCGCATGAAAAGAAGCAACCAGACCTGATTTGAATGCTTCAAATAGCAATAGGATAAATGATTCGATCCAATCTTTGCAAGGGGCTCAATAAAAGAATCCTAAACTAGTTAATCATGTCACATTACTATTGTAGTAGGTGCAAAGGTATATGAAGCCAAAGAACATAAGGACACATTATAAACGAGGAGAAAATTGGTGAGGAAGAGGAAATGAGAAGCAATAGTTATTGGCAATGCAATGACAACTTAGAAAAACAATAGTCATCTTGATTCACTAGAGCATGATAGCTATGGCTACCAAGCAAAAGTAATGGGATAATCACCCAAACCAAAACTAATACTAAGTATCTCAGCCTACTATGATATAATAACAATCCATACAATGCTTAGAGTATGGACTACACTTAGCCCCACTCTGTGCTCTCAATGGTATACCTTTGTAGTGTATCATTATCTATTGTGTATCTTCTTCATGACATGATCCAAGATTGCAATCTAGTCATGTGGAACATCTTATGTATCTTGATAATTTGAGTGAATCTTCAAAAACCCTTTCATAGGTAGATACTATATGATGTGGGGAATAATTTTGGTTCCATCTCAATTTTATTTATAGCCTCAATTATTCAGCTCCCTAGATAGGTAGATGGCTAGGCGTAGTCTAGATCTCTATAAGTAGGCAACCAACCAACTTGGTGGATGTATAAAACAATTCAAAGATCAAATCTAGAATATCCCAATGGTGAAGTTGTAGTACACGAAGAGATGAACATTTCATATTTTTATTGATTCAGAAGTTGTGGTAGTACACGAAGAGATGAACATTTCATATTTTTATTGCTTCAGAAGTTGTGGGATTGAGATACATTAGCTCTACAAAACTTCTTGCAACAAAGGTGGTAACCATAAATTTACTTCTTGATTGAAGAATACTTTTCCATAGAAGAAGCAACCTAAAAATGTAGTGAAATGCATAGACTATAGGACAAGTAGATGAGAATACACTATGCACAATGTATGAGAGAAAGAGAGAGATAGTTTGGAAAGTAGAGTGAACTATAGTTGTTGATTTCATTGCTAGTAGCTGTATACATACATGGTATATTAAATGAGGTAGGTGAGTTCCTATTCTAAATATCTAGGATATCTTATCTATACTTTATCCTAACATCCCCCCCATAAAAGGATTCCATAGTAAATATAATGGAATACATCTAAATACAATTGGGAAAAAAAGGAACACCACTTAAGATCTGATTTATATCCATGAAGTCATGATTTACATACATCAATGAAGTCACATAGATGGATGTAAACCATGAATTCATGTTCTTCAAAGTTAGAGGAGTTGAAGAGAGTCATGGGCTTAGAGAAGGAGACGGGAGATGGGAGATGGAGGTTTAAGTCTAGTGACAATGAGGGCAGTAGGAGGTAAATTGTTGTAGGTTGAAGATATGGCAGCTATCCTTACTAACCTTTAAGGAGATGGGAGATGCAGATTTAAGTCTAGTGAAAATGAGGGTAGTAGGAGGTGAATTGTTGTAGGTTGAAGATATGTCAACCATCTTTATTGACCTGCAAGGGTTGGTGATAGAGTTAGAGGTGGTTTTTCTTCCTTGACTCCCTGCTATCGTTGAATGGAGTTTTTGAGGAGGGGAAGAAGACAGATGAGATTTTCGGGGAGCTAAAGATAGTGAGGATGGAGTGGATAAGTTTGTGATGATTGTTTGTTGGGTATGGCTTGCTGGTATATCTGTATTTTGAGGACCATTGTTGAGCTGAAAAGGAGGGAACTTCGTATGGCTAATGAGCTAGTTTTACAAGGATTTGTGGATTAGATATGAGTTGGAAAGAGTGCTGGGGCAATAGGCATGTTGTAGCCTATAGTCATGGCCTACTATGATGAGGTATCATGATCCATTTATTGAGTGTACTGGAGTTGATTTGCACCCTTTGAGTGGCCTAGTTTAGGCTAAACATATTGAAGAGGCTATGTTGCCACATTATGATATGGATAAGGGGGATTAAGCATGGAGTGGAGAGGAGAAGAAGGTGTTGAAGCTTGTGTAGAGATCTGGTCACCTCTAGGTCGTGAGCTAGAGGAAGGAGCCAATATATTTTGGCAATTAGTTATTTGATTAGGGATTTTTAGTTATTTTTGGTTTAGAGTGTTGTCCCATGTGACAATTGAGTTGGAGGTCCTATGAAGAGGCAAGTGGGTAGATGAGATGTGCAACTCGGCATTGGATGTGGGATTGGCAAGGCATGAACTAGAATATGTGGTTGCAAAGGGTGCAATTGGATAGAGAGTAAGAGATTGAGAGTTTGTGGTGGTTGAGAAGGCCAGAATGATATGAAGTTTATTAAAGATAACATTCCTACCATAAATAAAGACTTTGTTGTAACGTGCCCGCTCGAGCTTACCTTGGTGGTGCATTCTTAGTAGCCCATCAAGAGATGTCCTGGGAAGCGTTGTCCAGGATTTTGATGAAAACCCTCAAAGTTTGATAACTAGGCTCGCTTGAGTCTACCTCGCAGTGGAAGTTCTAGCCATTCCCATGAGGATCGACCTTAGTCTTTCTGGTTAAATGTATTACTAATGGTTGATTAGTATTAGCAGTTTGAGTTTCCATCCCCTATAGGAATCGCTATGACTGAAATGGACTTACGTTGTGCATGGTTCAAAGAGAATGAGATAAGTATGACACTTTAATTCCTTCTGCCCAAGGTTCTAAGTGATGGGAGTCATGCTCTCTAATCTCTAATGGTTCATCAAAAATGCAATTTTTATTCCTTCTTAGGAAAGCTCTCGGCTTACCGAGACCACCCAACCATAGGTCTAGATCCATCAGGGTTTATCCTCCCGCTTCCCTCAAGAGTGTTTTTAATTTCCTAATTACCTACCACTTTAGGTTCAACATATAAAAATAGCTTTTTTGAATTATTTCCTAATACAAATTCATCACACGCCTTTAATTCATGACATAAAAACAAAGTAAAGCAATTCCTTCTTAATAGTTCCTTTCAAAAAAATAACCTTTTACAATGTTTTCTATTCGAAGGCATTATTCTCTCCAAGTTCCATTCCCCAACTAGTATTGGAAGTTCCAGGACACTGTCTAGAAATCAAAGGGAAGTTGGCAGTTTGTAAGAGCCTAAGGAGTTTATGACCAGAGCCCCCTGGTATCCTCACCTCCTCCTATCGACTAGACTTCCCTACGACAAGACCTTTCACGTCGTGATTGGTTTATACTCACTAACATGAAACAAAAGGAAAAACCCCTTGGAGTAGGTTTTATTCACACTAGTCTTGGGGAGGTCTAGTGCTATTAAGAACACTACCTTGGTCTGCATTCTGTACTTGCCAAAATACTGCCTTAGTCAGCGATATATACTCAGTCACCCATATTTTAGCCTAGTGATTTTAGGAAAGATCAATACACCTGACTTACAATCACAAACATCTTATTTTGAATACATTATTTTTAACAAACTTATTTACAAGAAAAATATTTTCTTTCAAAAAATAATAACATCAAGGAAAAATTAGTGTAAGTGGCAAAATTAGCGTAAGTGGAAAAATTAGTGTGACTGACAAAATTAGCGTGAGTGGCAATGCCTTCCAATAGTCTTCCCAAATTTCCCCTCCCTCGGGATCTAGTTGGACTAAATCTAAACATGAATTTTATTCTTGAGAATAACCCCTTTAGAGTTTCATGGGTCCTTGCCTGCAATAAAAGAAAATCTTGGTTAGTTTAATTACGAACAATATTCTTTGGCAATTTCATCTCAAGGTCTCTTTTATACCAAGAATTAGCGTCCATGATTACCCATTAGAGGTTTCATTCAATCAACACAAATCTAAAATATTAAATCTTTTAGGGACATAGTACATTCCTTGTACTCGCTTAGGTTCATCTTGTACAAACCCCAAGCTACCCCTTGGAACTTGCAGTTACTAATTCTTTTAAAAATATTATATGCAAGAATTGAACAAAATCTTATTTTACGAATGTAGCTTTTGTTGCCTGTTCATGGAATGGTAGCCTACTAGCTACCTTAATTATAAAATATAGTATGTGGGGATCCATGATGAATGGTATTCGCAGCTTCGTTTGTAGCCTTAGTACTTGTCATTTCATTTGTAGTGATTGTGTCAGCAACATTATTGGCAACTCTTGCCTCCGCGACCTTCGTAAATTTCTTCTTCAAGGCCAATCTTTAATTGCAAGATTGAAAAGGGGATTTTTGGTGAAGGAGCTTGGGGGTAATTAGATTGATGGAGTTTTAATTGATGGGAGAAGGCGATCACCAAGAATTTAGAAAAATCGAGAAGAGTCTTGATTCCACAAAGAAATAGGATAGAAGGGATGGAGAATCTGATTCCAAAGTGCACGGAATATCCTTCTTGTCTTTGTGATGAGGGTTCTCGTCCTCGCGCTTCTCTTGCCCCACTACCTTTCGCTCTATACTCCTAAGGAGGGCCTCTCCTCTCTTTCTTGGATTGCTCTCAATGGCTCCCCATGCCTCGTGTTTATAGCTAAATTGAAGAAGAAGGGTTGTGGCCAAGAAGAAGAGCTCTTTATGGAGGGTTATATCTTGGCAAATCAGCAATCCAGAAGCTTTCAAGATGCAATCTGATGCTGGCGATTTGATCTTTGAGGCCCAAAGAGGCTTCCACAGATGCTATGACTGATTCGCCTGGCTCTCAGATGATCTTACTTCAATCCAAGCCTCTCATCGAATTGAGAAGGGGGAGAGATTGTTGGAGTTAACTGCTGAATTACTAAAGGAGAATTCAGGCTTCTTCATCTAGAACAAATCGAGAAGATTTGAAATTAAAGTCAAGATATCACATTTGTGATGTGGGTCATAAAATCTATAGGCTTTATGGCCATAAGGTGCACTATGTCTACTGAAGATAAGTTGTGTGACTCTTGGTGAGAATTTTGATTTGTGGTTTGTATTGACTAGAAAGGTAGTGTATCCAAATATCTTTAGATATGATAATTTAGGAAGGTGGCCAAACCATAATTCATATGGAGTGTGATTATGGAGGTAGAATACAACCTATTTTGAAGATAAGTTGTTGTAGCAATTACTTCTTCCCAATATTATTTATCAAGATGGGCTACTAATAGCATAGCTCTTGCAGCATTTAGCAAAGTGTGATTCTTACGTTCAAAAACTCCATTTTGTTGTGGATGATACAATATGGTAAGCTTGTGATGAATTCCAAAGGCTTTACAGTAGTCTTCAAACTTATTAGATGTCTACTCTCCTCCATTATCCAATTCTTTGTATTCTTGGAACTTTGAAAATACTTATGATTTGCTGATGTAGCCCATTGATAAAGAAAGCCCGCCAAGGAGCATAGCCCCCTCTCCATATAAAAATACGATTAAATGGAAAGCCACCAAAGGGCAATGGAAACCGAGATGCCTCGAACAGATTACCCTTGAAAACTCCAATTGGGGATGGGTGAGCCAAGCCTCTGACCCAATTATGAGACAATCACAAGGAACTATCAAAGGCACCATAAGCTACATAGGAACAACAAGGACCAAGGGCCAAGCAATAGGGAATGGTGGCTCAATGATGAAGAAAAGAGGTAGTTGCATACAAGAAACACCCAAAGGAGATTGTAAGTCTTAAAGAAACTCTTCACAATCTTGGAAAGCCCCCTTTGAAACACAAGGGGCCAGGAAATCTATAGTCTCATCACCAATATCATCCCCCTCTAAAAGGGATGGGAGATACAAGGAGGAGATGGAGGGGGATGGAATCGAACTTGTGGAATAGATGGTGCAAAATCGAGAATGGGTGTGGTAATAGAAAACTACCTCAGAGGGTTGTGCACAATGGAAGAGGGATGGATCATAGATAGTCCCCCTCTCCGACCAACCGGTCACAAAAGTGGCTCTTGTAGAAGAATCCCCAACAAAGACAGCCTTCTCGATGAAGACAATGCAGGCCCTAAGTCTAGGAAGGCCATAAACTGAGAGGAGAGGGAAGCCCAAGTCATGAACATATAGGGCCTTACAAATGGAGCTCGATGGATGGTTAGACAAAAGAGACAAGGTGCCAACACCACTAGTATAGGCACCGAAGAAATATCACTAGTAGCGATGATACCCTCAGGGGAGGCATAGGACTTGATGCACCACTCTCAAAGAGCCAAGGTTGCTCAGAAGACGAGACAATCTAAGAAGACTCCTCCACCTAACAAATGTGTAGAAACATAGACTCTACAGTAATAGCAGGTGATGAAGTAGAGGTAGACAAAGGCTCCAATGTAGATCCACCCTTGGCTCCTAGATGAAGGTGAGGGTATGTTCTCCAACACTTCTCCTCGGGGTGCGAGATCTTCCCACAATAAGGACATGTGGGATATCCTCTACGCTTCTCCACAAAAGTTGTATCAGAGTTGAAAGTGACTCCAAGTTCTTCCTCTCCCCTTTTTTCTACATGGCTTGTCATGTACCTATAGATAAAGCTACATAAGCATAGCCATGTGCATGGGCTCTGCAAGAATCTGGCTCATTGTGATGCGCATCTTGCTTAAGCACCAATGGGAGTAGCTCCTCCCAAAGTGAGAGTCTCCCGGCTATGAGAAGTGAGAAGATTGTTGTAGAGCACATCATATGTTGGTGACTGAGGATGTGAGAGAAGTGTCATAGCTAGGTTCTCTGAAGAAATATCTATACTAAGGAATAAAATCTCATCTCAAATCTCCTTCATCTTGTAGATGTGATCCCTCATCATAGGGGAATCTACTAACAGAAAGCTATCATAGCTTCAACACAAGAGATAAGTGATACCCAAATGTCTAGATCCAAAAGAGAGTTGCCAATCTATTCCAAATCCCTCCAATGGTGCGGATACATAAAACATGCATGAGCACAAAGTCTGTACAACTCAAAAGGAGAGAAGAGCGGCTTTGGTATTCAACTGATTCCATAAAGCTATCGAATCCATGGTCTCGCCATCATGAGATTCCACATTACAAAGGTCACAGTTGTCAAGGAGACATTCTATGCGGCACGACCATAGAGGGTAGTTCGTCCCATTCATCTTGTCAGATGCAAAGAGAGAGGGTTGGACTAGCACTTGGTCAAAAGATGTGGTCAATGCTAATCAGGGACTAAAAGCCCCAAAATATAACGAAAAAGAGTAATAAGATGGTGGTTAGTCTGAATGATCCCAAACGACACAGTGCCCCATAGCATACATGTTGGCCATAGATGTCCTTTAATTAAGTACCTGCAAGAAAACAAAGAAGATGCTACCACTAGAATAAAGGTGACCAGTCAATCCTTGGGATAATCAGGATTGGGCCATGGTATAGAAGAAGACCAACCTAGGGCAAGCTAGACAAAGAGTATTCAACACCGAAGGGAACACACAATGCCAGGCAAAGAGAGGGAGCGGTAAATGTAAAGGAAAACATGGCTTCAACCTGCAAACATAGCCAATCAAGGGGCTATTAAAGGACCATGAGTGCTTGGAAATAAAGTCCCTACAATAAATGCAAATCTACCATAATGTGGGCTTGCAATGAAGGCTGCTAACACCAAAAAGAAGTCACCTTGGTCAACAAAGGCCAGCTAGCATGAGAGCACATCAAAGAAAGAAATGTGTCCACATGTATACAGGTTGACTAGCAAAGAACAAGTGCCGCCTAGGAGGAACAGTTACCTACCTACACAAAACGTAGAGATACAAGGGTTGCATGCACAAAAACGTACGTAATGTAGGGCCTAGTTCTACAACATGCGCATTGGGGATTGCCTATAGAAAATGTAGGTATGTTTTGTTGTCGGCTAGAATGGCCGCCCAACTTGTTTAATGATGCTTGGGTGCAATAATGGTGCTTCCCAACCTAATAGAGGCCACTTTAGAGTAAAATGCAAATTTTCCCTGGTAACTACAGCTTAAAAGAAGGGCTAGAAACATGCTGCCTTGCCCTATTTGACTCCAAGTGCAAGGTCTATAGCACATGGGGATGACACCTTGCAAGTTCTATCACGCAAACAGCATGCTCCTCTTTGAGATCCTTGGCTCCTGCACGTGGCTTTCATACCATATGAGAGTGTGCAATGGAAAGAGAAAAGTGAACAAAGATAGAATGCAAAAGAGAGAGAAGAAACAATGTGACTATAATGGCTGAAGGTACAAGGATGTAGCAATCAAACCCAACAGATAGCTCTACACATTAGTGTGGGTGCCAGAGAGGGGATGAGAGAATGAGGAGGGTTGGTTGATCATGAAGGATTAATGATGGAAATAATGGATAATGAAAGTTGTAGGGCAAGCTGTATAGATATAGGTGAAAAAGAGGGAAAACCCTAAATGTGGTCAAACCCCTAAAAAATATCCAAAAGTGTACAAAAAGAAATGCACTAATGTGATCTCCATCTAAAGTGTCTAAAATACATAAATAACATAAAAATACAATGTCAGAGCTTCTAATTCCCTCGTTTGACTCGGACAGGGGCTCACAAGTAGGAGATTATCACACAAGACATGCATGATTGCTAAAACAGAGGCATCGTCATTGCTTGATTCCATCTCACTATATGATGACATCTTGCTATAATTAGTTAACTTAGCACAAAATCACAGTAATACAAAGCTTTTGGCTTGCAATTAGGTGCCTTAGGCCCACCAAGTCAAAGGACTAAGTGTTATCCCGGCAATGGAACCATGAAACCAGCCTTCCTTCTCAAAGAGGGTGGTAAAACCTGATCAAATACTTAATTATAGCAATTAAGAAATAAGCATGAACTGAAATGCACACTTTACCATAACATTGTTGGATATTGGACACCCTATTGGCCCCAAAACTTGCACCCCTACAGTATTTCTTTAACTCATATTGCTATTGGATGGAGTACGATTGAGATTTCTTAATCTCTTCCATTGATCCATATTACCTTTGTAGGAATTTGCTATCATCTTTGTCACACTCTTCATCGTTTGGAAAAACATAAGTTAAAAGCATTGAAATGAAGAGTTGGATCTATATTCTATCATGAAGTCCAAAGGTTATTTTTGTTTTTTGGGTTTATGGGAAGTATAATGCCACCTCATGCAAAATCGTTAGCAAGAAGCATGGCTGAAGATGCATGTTATGTGCATAACCCACCAAATCTACTAACATAGATGATGTTGAGCAACCAAATTAAATACATTAATTAATATATAGGTATCATGTATCTTGTCTCCAAAAAAGTAGTTCCAAAAAGAATTATTCATAACGAGTCATTTCTTAGACTCAATATGCACTTCATCACCATCATTATTCCTCTCTAGAAACTGCCTTTCAGTATGCAAACTACTAGTCTTCTCTTGACATGATCACTAGCCTTGGAAGTTTCTATTCCACCCTCATTCATTACTTGTTATTAGTGCTTCCTCTACTAGTAGTGGGTTTGCATGTTGCTTGGTGGTGATCCTTGCCCCTAGAGGAACTCTTATCAGCTATGATTTGTTGCTCAATCCCTTCTACCATTTGATATCACCCTATTTCCCGCACACCCTAAAGGTTGCATTTTTGTCATTTGGATGTACCCCATTATCTTCCACCCATCTTGGACTATTCACCTACACTCTTTGTCTTCTCGAATGGTTGTATCTTGGTTGGCATCTATTGTGCACTTTGATAGAGACTGTTTCTTCGCATTACATTGCTATGCTTTGGTTATTATTAGCTTTGATTACTACATTTACCATTGATTGAATAGAGATTGTTTCTTAGGATTACATTGCTATGTTTTGGTCATTCTTAGCCTTGATTGCTACATTTACCATTGATTTATTTGCCATTCATTCATCCCTTCATCATTACTTCACTTATCATTTATTCATTCATTAGATTAGCATTCTTCTTTTGTGTTATTCTATGAGTTGACTAGGTGTTGCTATTGAATATTGGTCTCACTTATGGTTTTTGGATTGAAGCTATTAAGATAGTTGTTCATTTGATTTATTAGTCACCTAGCAAGCCATAAGACAACAAGATTCTAGAAAAGTTGTGGTATGGAAAGAAACCCTCTTATGATCACTTGTGGTTTTTTGGCTATGAGGCTTATGTGCATGTCTTTAAGGACAAGCAAAATAAGCTTGATCCAAAGTCCAATAAGTACTTTTTTTTAAATATGGAAATTCGAGTGAGATGGGTTATTTTCTTCGGGATCCCAAAGATGAGAATATATTTTGTAATCATGATGTTATCTTTAATGGGGATAAGATGCATAAACAGCCTATCAACAGAGTTAAGATATGCATAGTAGTGTTCTAGGAGGATGGACATCTATCATATGAGTAGTATGTATGACCTATCCCACATGATTTAGGGCTTGGACAACCAAAAAATGTTGAGGTGGGAGTGCCACAAGTAGGTGGTAGCCTCACATGTAGTAGAGTAGAGAGATAGTCAAAATTTTCACATTAATCAAATAGATACACTCCACCTCTTACTATGTCATGCTTATAGATTGTGGAGAGCCTTCATGATATGTTAATGTTATGAGTAGGATGAAAATTATAAGTGGTAGAAGGCTATATAATTTGATATAGACTCTTTGGTTAAAGATGCTACTTTGGGAGTTGATTCATTTGCCTAAGGGTAAGCATGCCTTACCATGCAAATGGGCTTACAAGTCAAAAATTATCTCTATTTGATGTATTTCCTAGAGTACAAGGCAAGATTGGTGGCCAAGGGCTTAAGCAAAAGAAGGACATCAACTTTGATGAGATCCTATCACTAATAGTCAAGATGACAACTCTTCGTATGGTGCTTGCATTGTTTACATAGGAAGATATGAACCTTATGTGAGTGGATGTTAAGATAACTTTCTTACACTAGGATTTGCATGAGGATCTTTATGTGCAACAATGGAAGGGCTTTATTGTTGAAGGCAAAAAACAGTTGGTATGCAAGCTCCATAAGTTTTTATATGGATTAAAATTGGCTCCTAGGGAATGGTATCATTATTTTGATACCTTTATGAGGTCTCAAGGATACACTAGGCTTGAGATCAAATATTTCTTATACACATGAAATGCTATGGATGGCAGCCTCATAATCTTTATACTTCATGTGGATGACATGCTCCTTATTGGGAAGTTACTCATGGATATGGATGCATTGAAGAAAAGGCTACATGAAACCTTTGACAAGGATAACTTGGGGAATATAGGTCACATTCTTAGCATATTAATTATACAAGATAAAGACAAGAAGGTTCTCTATATGTCTCTTTACATATCTCAAAAGAAGTACATTGGAAATGTACTTGAGCATTTCAATATGGAGAGCGAGAAGGCTGTCAGTGTTTCATTCCTCCATATTTAGAGCCTAGCCAAGAGGATAGCCTTAAGTCACATGAGCAAAGGGCTAAAATGACCAAGGTATATTATGCATTGGTTATTGATAGCTTGATATATGCTATGGTTGTTGCCACACGTCCAACTATTGCCTATGCAATAAGAGTAGTTAGGATGTTTATGGAAACCTTAAGCAAGAAGCATTGAAAAGCATTAAAGAGTATCATGAGATATTTGAATGACACTAGAATTATGCATGTTTGCTTTGGAAGGAAGGATGAATTTGTCCTTGGATATATAGACATTGATTTTGCAAGGAATGTATACTTTAGGAAGTTTACAATATGTTTTATCTTCACATTCATAAGAGGTGCAATCTCATGGGGTCTCTCACTTTGAGGCTAAACATGTTTCAGTCATCACATGAAGGCATCCAAGGAAGTCATATGGCTTATTCATCTAGTAGGAGATCTAGGCATTGCTAGTAAAGAGGTGCCCACTTTGCATTGCAATACTCAAAGTGTCATCTAAATGGCACATAATCCTATCTTTCATGCAGAGAACAACACATCTAGGTGAAGTATCACTTGATTAGGGACATACTTGACGATAGTGAATTGAGCTTGTCAAGGTTCATGTAGATGATAACCCTACATATCTTCTCACAAAGAGTTTATCTTTGGAGTGCTTTGCATATTGTAGAGTACAAATGGCCATTGGATAGTATCTTCACTTGCTATACTCCCTTAAAGGTGTATTGGCCTTTAAGTGGGAGGTCGTTGAGGTAAAGGCCAATGGCCAATTGCCACAAGATGACACCTCCTATGCTAGCACGTACTATACAATTATATATGCATGAAGCTAATAAAGAATAATGGCAACTAAGTACCATGAAAAACCTTCTTGTGCTCTCTCTCTCTCTCTCTCTCTCTCTCTCTCTCTCTCTCTCTCTCTCTCTCTCTCTCTCTCTCTCTCTCTCTCTCTCTCTCTCTCTCTCTCTCTCTCTCTCTCTCTCTCTCTCTCTCTCTCTCTCTCTCTCTCTCTCTCTCTCTCTCTCTCTCTCTCTCGTCTGGAGGGCTGAATTTGCAGATTCAAGCCCCCAGACAGGAGCCTCTGTCCAGGGCTGCTCTAGGGGCCCAATCCTAGCAAAAATTAATCCCAATGGTCCTGATGCCCTAGAGGCCCTGTTGGTAAATTTGTGCACGAATCCAATGTATATATCTTTAGCACACTCCATGCATAGTGAGTCTGACGCTGAACTCGTGTCATGTAGACATTGTCTATATAGATGAATTTTCATCTAAACAAGGTGGCCGATTTGGTAGCCGAGGGTGCAGGACTCAGCATTGAAAGAGTATATCAGCCAGCTTGTAAGTGACATTATTGTATTTCATAAGACATGCTCTCCGGCTTTTGTTGAGAACTTCCTAAAGTTGAGGGCACTAATGAATGGGCCCTTCAAGACCATCCCAACAAACTCTAGCTTGGAGAAAGTAGTGTTGCTCCTACGTGTCTCTGTTCCCCCTGTTGTTCTCGTGATAGTCTTTGTTGCTAAAGTCACACACACACACACACACACACACACACACACACACACACACACACACGAGGAAAGAGATGACGTACCTCTCCCAATCACCACCTTTCCACTTTTTTTCATTAACGAGGAGGAATCAACCAATTCAAATTTGCATTGATATATGGTTTAGTATGGGAGCCAAGTTTGGGAGCTCTTTGGTGCTTTGGTGCTCTTGAACTTGGAGCTCTAATAATAAATAGTATAGATGTAATTCTTGTATTTGTTGGAGGTTTTTCTAGATGTTCATCTTAAGATGACACAATGCTACAACAAAACATAAGATCAATGACCATAGAGATTTTATTTTTAAAAATGAACACATATATACAAATGAGGGCAATGATTAGTGTGCTATCAAAGCAAATATAATGTCATTATTACACAACATTTTTGTATTACAATTGTTGTGTCAAAATTGTTGAGCTTTATGATGCAATACAAATGGTTTGAGTTTAAAAAAGTTCATATTGCATATTGACCTCCTTCATGCTATGTTTTTTTTTTCACACACACACACACACATATAAATTTAGAATTTATCCTACTAACTATAAGTAAAAATAGAAACATATAGTGATTTGTACTTTGATACTTACATTGATGTAAGAAAGCAATCAACCATGGAATGAAATCTAACTGAAATTGAAAATTAACTAAGCAACAACAAAGAATTAACAAGTCTATTGCACCAAGACATCCTCATCATGTATTAATGGTTGGGGATTCAAGAATACATGACGGCCATGGCTGAGTGCTTCATAGCCTAAGAAGAAGCTAACTTCAAGAAGATGGAAAAGCCAAGATTATTGAATGATCAAAAGATGTCTTGCCTTTGCCCTCTAGTCCCTTTTGTTCTAACCCTCTTTCCAAACTTAAGGGTTGTTCACACATGTACACGTAGGCTAGGGCTGAATTTACAAAGGCTGGAATTACAAGGTGCAAATATTAATGTTGTATTTTCCTTCATGACAAACCATCCCGTCCTGAAAATGGTTTTGTCCTCAAAACCAAGAAGTAATGGACTAAATCCAAGTCAAGGATGATAGTAATCATGCCCATTCATCTTCCAAGTGATAAGAAAGCACTGTCCATGAAAAGAAGACCTTTTTGCATGCCAAACTGTGAGAAAACTGGCTGCTGTCCAAACAGGGCTGATTCACTAAAACTGCCATAACTTTTGATATATTGGTCCAAATGAGGTGTATGAGGTGTAGAAACGAACTATACACTCACAAGCATCACCCCATAACATCAAAATCAAATTCTAATGAAGTCAGGACAGTTTTATTGTCTGCAGAAATTTCATACAGCAAGCTGTCTCTGCACAGTCACTGCATACTGCATCATATATCATCCTGTAATAACCAAGGAAAGTTACTGACATAAGTGGATGGTTGCCAAGAAGACTCTTCAATGGGCAAATTCTTCCACTTAATGAGATACTCAATGAGAGTACGATTTCTGAGAACTTTCTCTCTCTTTCCAATAATGCTTTCAGGTTCATATATGATCAGTCCTGCCTCATCCAATGGTGGTAACTCTTCCAATACTTGTACATCGGGCCCAACATACTTCTTCAGCTGTGAAACATGGAATACATCATGTATTCTAGTAAAAGATGGTAGCTTAAGTTTATAAGCAAGCTCTCCAATTTTGTCCAAGATCAAGTATGGCCCATAAAACCTATGAGCAAGCTTATTGTTCCCACCCTTTAATGAAGCATAATGCGTCTTGGGTACTTTGAGAAATACCCAATCTCCAACCTTGAAGTCTAAATGTCTTCTTTTCTCATCTGCATAGACCTTCATTACCTCTTGTGCTTTCCTTATGCTGTCCTTGCATTGCCTCATGAGCAACTCCATTCTTTCCAACTCTTCCTTTACTTATGGGTTGATGTCTTCATGGAATAAAACTGATGGAAGTTGGACTTTATACCCATAAAGAGCTTCAAACAGAGACATCCCAATGCTCATGTGGTGCATGTTATTATAGCAAAATTCAGCAAGGTGGATCCAACGATCCCATGAAGCTTGTGTGTCATGACAATAATGCCTAAGGTACACTTCCACCCAATGATTGACTCTCTCCGTTTGCCCATCAGTCTGAGGGTGATAGGCCGTGCTAGGAGTGAGGAAAGTACCCATAGATGAGAATAGACTTTTCCAGAAGTTGCCCATAAACTTCGAATCACGGTCTGATACTATTCTCATAGGCATACCATGTAGTTTGAACACACCTTCCATAAATTGCTCGGCGACTTGCCTTGCTGAAAATTGGACTTTAGTTGGGATAAAATGGGCTGATTTGGTCAATCTATCAACTACCACATAGATACTGTTCCATCCATGACTGGTAATAGGCAATCCCGTTATGAAATCCATGGAAATATCTGTCCATTTGCCCGTAGGTATGGGTAAAGGCTGAAGTAAGCCAGCTGGTAATAGAGTGGAATCCTTATTTTGCTGACACTCCAAGCACTGAGATACATACTCTTTAACATCTTTCCATAAACCTTTCCAATAGAAGCTTTGATGAACTCTATCAAACGTCTTGAAAAGGCCCAAGTGACCAGCCATTGGCGATGAATGCATCTCTTGAAGCACCTTCAACTTGAATTTACTGCTGGGAATCAAGTACACTTTACCCTTAAACCATAAGAGGCCATTATGCACTTTAAAATTAGGAAATTCAGCATCACACCCTTGCTGTAATTTCTGTAAAATATGGGCAGCATGCTCATCAAGCACATATTCCTCTTGAATGTCTTCAATCCAATCCTTATAGATGGTAGACACGGTAGATAGATTGCATGCCCATATTCTTGATAACGCATCAGCCACCACATTATCCTTGCCAGCCATGTATGATATTTCAAAATCATATGATTGCAAAGTGGCCAACCATCTCTTTTGCTTGGGAGAAAGATTGGGCTGCGAGAGAAAATATCTCAAGACCCTATGATCACTTTTGACTTTGAAGTGTGTCCCATAGAGGTAGTGGTGCCATTTCTTGATTCCATGTAAGATAGCAAGCATCTCCTGCTCATAAACATGCATCTCTCTCTCTTTGTCATCAAATTTTCTGCTCTCAAATGCAATGACACCATGCTCCTGTACCAAAACTGCCCCCAAACCTCTACCACTGGCATCTGCATAAATGGTAAAAGTCTTGGAGAATTCAGGGCAAACTAGTATGGGTGCTGAAACAAGCAATTGCTTCAGCTCATTAAAGCTCTTGTCAGCGATCTCATCCCAGAAGAAGGCCTCCTTTTTCAGCCGATCGGTAAGAGGAGCTGCAACATGAGCATAGTTCTTCATAAACCGTCGGTAAAAGGATGACAAACCAAGGAAACCTCTTAATGAAGTGGCATTGGTTAGCGTATGCCATTCTTTGACGCACTAAACCTTCTTAGGATCCACTTTGATTCCATCTTCTCCCACTATATGACCCAAGTACTCAACTTCCTTTGTCATAAAAGAGCATTTAGTGGCCTTGGCAAACAGTTTGTGTATCCTCAATATGTCAAAGACCTCTTTTACATGCTACAAATGGTCTTCTTTATTCTTGCTATAGATCAAAATGTCATCAAAGAATACCAAAACTTTTTTAAAGAGCAATGGCTGAAGTATCTTATTCATGAGAGACTGGAATGTGGCTGGAGCATTTGATAACCCAAAAGGCATAACCATAAACTAGTAAAGACCCCTCTCCGTCCTGAAGGATGTTTTAAATTCATCCCCTTCCTTCATGCATATTTGATGATATCCCGATCTCAAGTCAATTTTGGAGAACACCTTGGTATCCTTCAATTCATCTAAGAGATCATCTATTCTAGGTATTGGATACCTATTCTTGATAGTGACCTTGTTGAGATCGCGGTAATCAATGCACATTCGAAAGGAGCCATCTTTCTTCTTCACAAGAAGAACTGGAGAAGCAAAAGGTGATTGGCTTGCCTTAATGAGACCCATTTCCAAAATCTCTTTGACTTGGCGTTCTACCTCTTCTCTTTCCACTTTGGAGAGGCGATATGGTGGTTTGTTGATGGGCTTTGTATTGGGCAGCAAGTCAATGGGATGATCCACTTCTCTTTTGGGAGGAAGGGAGGTAGGTGGCTGAAAAATATCATCATATTCTTTCAGCAATTTACAAAGACATGGGTCCATATTGTTGGTAGGAGAAGAGGGCTGATCCTCTTCAATCTTGGAAAGAAGAATGGTGAACATACATGCCTTTGCATTTATCTCTTTCTTAACCTTCTTGGGGCTGATCATCTCCAATCTTTTCTTTTCAACTCCACGTAGTGTTACTTGTTGTCCACACCATTTAAACTCCATTTCCATGTTGTTGAAATCCATGGTAAATCTGCCCAAAGATTTCAGCCAATTGCAGCCAAGTATTATATCAATGGGACCCATTTCTAATGCAATTAGGCTCACCGATGTAGTGCACAATGGGGAAAGGGTGATAGATACATTTGGACAGCATTGATTGCTCTTCTCAAAATTTCCATTTGCCACTTGGATTTTGAGTGACGTAGGCATTTCATGCGTATTCAATTTCAGCCCATTGAATGACTTAGCATTAATGAAGCTATGTGTACTTCCCGTATCAATGAGTATATGAGCGGTCCTTCCCTTGATTTGACCTTTAAGGTGTAGGGTATTATCCCCTCTTGAACCACTCCATGCATCACTTGATATGGCACATAGCGATGGATGTAAATCAGTCCATGAATCATCCAAATAATGACCGCCCGGGTCAAAAGGAAACCCATCCATCGGATCATAGAACTCATCATGGACATTCTCTTCATTTTCATGCGCCTCTTCTTGAGTTGATGTGACATCAAGCTGAGCCAAGCTTCCTTCAATAGATTCAACATTGGAATCGTCCCCGATGATCATGCTAATCTTCATATTTTTGGCCTTGCATTTGGACTTATGATCGGGTGACCATTTCTCTCCACATTTGAAGCATAGTCCTTTAGCATACATATCTTTGAGCTTGTCATTCGATACATGTTTGCCTTGAGTAGGGGCCGAAGTTTTGGCACTTATATCAATTCTCTTTCCATCAAATCTATTTTCAGCATTAGGTCTGAAATTACTGCTTTGTTTTGACCCAAAAACAGTAGGAAAAGTGGGTATCTTGCTATAGGTATTGCTGAAAGTATTTGATGTCTTCCCAATATGCTGAAAATCAGTTTTAGCATGCCCATAATGGCCTGATGTCCTTGGGAACTGCGTAGGCTGAAAAGAATGCCCTATTTTTGGCTGAAGACCCTTGTATTTCTGCCCATAATGTTCAGCCAATTGAATGGCAGCTTGTAGGGATGTAGGATTCATGGCTCCAACTTCGGAAGAAAGAATAGGTTCCAAACCAAATATGTATTTATTCAACTTGGCACTATCGAAAACCCCATGAACATACATCGAAAGGTTCAAAAACTGATTTGAGTACTCTCTAACCGAGAGACCACATTGCTCAAGTGCATACCACTTCTTCTCTAACCGCTCTTTTTCAATAGGGGAAACAAAGACTTCAATCATAGCATTTTTCAATGCATCCCAAGACAAGAAGTCATGTCCCATCCTCGCCATATATCTCCACCAAGTGTGAGCATAGCCTTCTAGATGAAGGGCTGCAAATTTTACTTTGGCATTCTCGGGCCTTGGGTAAAGGGAAAAATACATCTCTAACTTGTCAAACCACTCCTCCAACTCCGTGGGTGAAGGGTTCTCTCCCTTGAAGTTTGATATAATTATTTTCTCCTTGTACTCTCTCTCGTATTGAGGAGGTTGTCCGTTATGGTGCTGCTGCCCACTATGGTGTTGTGGCCCAAAAGAATTGCCAAAAGATCCTTGCCTAGGATATTCATTATTTCCATGCCCTTGTGCATAAGGAGTTTGCTGTCCATAATGCATACCATGACTTTGTGGCTGGAAATAATGTCCTTGAGGCTGAAAGTATGTGTTGCTCACATTGGGAGGTTGTCCATGGTACCCTTGAGGTTGTCCATGCATAGGTGAGTTGAAAGGTGGTTGCTGCCCATTATTTTGTTGATTCCAACCATGATTTGACATGGGACTTGGCCTATTGGGCTACACTTGAATAGAGAAATTATGTTGTGGCTGTCCATAAGCATTTGGGGCTGAATTCACATGTCCATGTGGCTACCCATAAGAGTTTGGGGCTGAATTAACATGCCCTTGCTCATAGCCACCAACATTTGCTTGAGGGTAAAATTGCTTGTAGAAAGAGTTGCACCCATGGATGTCTTCATCATGCTTTGAGTTTGTTTGCACTCTCTCTTGAGGATCTTGCCCATGTGGCTGAGAGTGACCCTTTTGTTGATGGAATTGTGGCTGAAGTGAAGTGGGCTGAACAAAATCCTTAGCTTTAGATGACTCTCTAACTTCAAATTGACCTACCACCTTAGGAGTAGGTGGTTTAGGTGGTTCTTCAGCCATATGAGGATGTGGGACATTAAGACTAGCTATAGGCAACATTTTCTCACCAAGAAGTGCTACAAGCTTGTCAATACCCAACCTCATACCCTCGAAGCCTGATTTCATATCCTTTATGTCATTTGACAATTGTTGAAAACTGTTTGAATTCATTGAGATATGAGACATCTCTATGGGTTGATTGGTAGGGGAGTGGGTGGAACTTGCATCGACCTCTTCGTTCTCATAATGCATTCGGTAAATGGCATCTTGAGAAGTGTCATGTTCACCCCTTTCCTGTTGATGTTCACCCCTTTCCTGTTGATATTCCTTCAATTCTTCATTGATAGTATCCAAAACAGGGTCTCTCTTCTTATTGCTAGCCATGGGTTGATTTCTGTCCTGAATTTCCTGCAGTAGAAAAACTTGATTATCTTCACTTCTAGAGATCCAAATTACGAGATCTTTGTCTCTGTTCGAAGCTTGAAGAGTCCTCTATCCAAGAAGCTATCAAGTGCAGAAAATGGATGAGAACAAAAATTTCTGTAAGGGATTTTCTGTTGCTGTCTGAAAATTCCTGCATGCAGTGAATACCCTGTTCTAGTCAATTAATGACTTGTACCATCAATACCAAGCATGTACCAACTTCATAACCCTGTAGGAGAGTCTCATACATCTGCCCATACTGAAAATGACCTCTGTAATCAGTAAAATGGATGTCTAACTCAATGTAGACTGCAATCTTTAATGAGGGTATGCATATATACTCTGTCCCAAATTTTAATGCTGAACCATAGTGTCTTTACCATAGGATGCATACATTTTACTGTAGCCATATGTCTTCATACATTTGCCATATATTCATGAGTACCATACATTTGCCAATATCTCAAGAACTCACTCCCCATAAACTCATGCTGTAGGCTGATTTCAAGTGCCTTTGAGATTTGTACCTGCACCTAAACTTGAAAATGTGTGGGATTCGAGACCCGAGGGGTTTGCAAAGTTCCCTCTCGAGCCGGGTTGCGCTCCCCTTCAGGGTCCTCGTCGGTAGGGGAGGGTCACCTCTCTTTTGTCCTACCAACTCGCCCGGCATCCACTTTTCCTCGTGGGCATGTACATGGCAAGTGAATTCTAGCTCTAAAAATCAGTATGATATGCATGAAATAGGAAGGAAATACAATTGCCTTTTCATTTGCCCTTTCATGGTATGCAAGATTGGAATTGAAAAGGCTGAAATGTAAATGAGAAATGGAGAGGTATTTACCTCAACAGTGACTCACTGCTTACAAAGCTTTTCTCACTTACCAATTGGGTAATGATTTTCTTATGATCAAGAGGCAAAATAGGCAATCAATTTCATGTCAGGGTTAGGCAATAAAGATTGAGTAATGAAGATCAAGAAATTACTGATTTCAGTAAATGAAAGTAGATGGGTAATGCTCATTCATTATGGAAGAGTTTGAGACATTTGGAGATGGCCATTTCAGTAAATTGAAGAGGTTTAGTAAAGACAATGACTGACATAACCTATAGGCTTCATGTAATGCATTAGGCTATGAATGAAAGCTTCATTAATCCTCTTATTTCTCTTCAACAATTGGAAATGAGATCAGCAATTGGATGTAAAGAGAAATTAAGAGTGATTAGAGTATCTTATTTGATTGATTGGAGAAGAGTATTGTTGATGGAATGACCTTCAATCCATAATGCTTGACATAGGTGAGTTAAGCTTGATAATCCTTCTAAAATCAGTCCAAGAGATCTTCAATCTTCAAGAATAATCCCTTCCTTGATAAGCTTCAGCTTCATTAATCCCATGAAAGCTCCATGACTCCATGAATGCTCCAAATGAGGGTTGATGAAGACCGATTACCTTCTCTACTTGAAATAGGTTGCAATAGGTAATAGAGAGGGCTTCAATGTGTCCAAGAGATCCCGAAATTTGAGAGGGAATGCCAAAATTTAATGGCATAAAAGCTTCATGCTATCCATTGAATACCTAGACCTCCATTGGCTTCAATCTCCTTCAATGTCGGTCCAATGTTGATGGATTCTTGAGGGAAAATGGTTGAGGAAGCTTCAGAGATGCTTTGCCCACAAAAGCCCCATGATTTGCTTCAAAAATTTCAGGAATCTTTGATGCTGTCCCAAACTACCATAGCCAGGGTTTTGAAGAAGAGGGAAAACTCCAAAATGGTAAGAATCTTGAAGAAGCTTGTGAGAGACCTCTTGCCCAGGGTTAGTAGGATCATTAGCAATGCTCAAAGGCCATCATATCTCCGAATTTTCCACATAGTAGGGGAGTGTGTGCAGGCGGCGCAAACAGCGTGAGGACATACTCACGTATGAAAAATCCAAAACAATGCTAAGTAGCTATATTAGCTACTCCAAATGAAGCTCCTGAAACAGGGAAGAAGGTCATCTAATCCATTCTCATGATAGGAATGAGAAAGAGAAGATCTGATCTTGTCTTGGCCATGGATTCTTGTGGACAGCTTGAAGGAAAAGAGAAGAAACCCTTGTTTCATGAAAAGTAACTCTAACTTTTCCTTCCTCTAAGTCCTGTAACCATTAGTTTGTCCACTTACCCCAATTTTTGGCTCAAATCTTGATCACGTCTTGCTATTTTGGTTGGAGCCCGCCATTTCTTCCATTAGTAATGCCAAGAATCACCATCTTCATCCCTGTTTGTAGCAGACCTTCACATGTAACTCCGGTTTGAAGCCTTCCTATCCTGTCACTCAAATTCCTAACTATGGTTTGCTCTCCCTAGCCTAGGAAACTGAATCTACTAGTACTTGAAAATGACTTCTGCAAGGATCTAAGCTACTGCTGATACCAATGTAAGAAAGCAATCAACCATGGAATGAAATCTAACTGAAATTGAAAATTAACTAAGCAACAACAAAGAATTAACAAGTCTATTGCACCAAGACATCCTCATCATGTATTAATGGTTGGGGATTCAAGAATACATGACGGCCATGGCTGAGTGCTTCATAGGCTAAGAAGAAGCTAACTTCAAGAAGATGGAAAAGCCAAGATTATTAAATGATCAAAAGATGTCTTGCCTTTGGCCTCTAGTCCCTTTTGTTCTAACCCTCTTTCCAAACTTAAGGGCTGTTCACACATGTACACGTAGGCTAGGGCTAAATTTACAAAGGCTGGAATTAATCCAAGGTGCAAATATTAATGTTGTATTTTCCTTCATGACAATTGAGCTTTAAAATCAACATATAAACTTGAATGATTACATTTCACAAAAGCTCAAAGAAATTAATTGCTCAAACATTATGTAATTCTCATATCTATTGGAGGTTTTCTTGAATGTTTTCTTAGAATGGCACAACACAAAAGGCAAACACAATATCAATGAGCATAGAGAGCAAACCAAGCACATTAGCTTATAGATATAAATGAGAGCAATGATTAATGTGCTACCAAAGCAAATACAACAAGAGTAAAAGAACACCACCAGAGTGAAGAGGGACAAGAATAAACTAGCCTCCTTCATGTCCAAGAACAAGGATCTCATGCAGGTGCAATGGGATACAAAAGTACAAGTAAATCTAGAAGGGTATTGGCATATATAAATATAGCTCAAGTGATCAATAAACAACTCATGAGATGCTAAAATGACCTCTTACACTCTATACCTATTGATTGAAGTCCACACACACAAAATCTTAGATCTCTAGGTGCACATTGCGCTTGTCTAAGTTCAACCTTAAAGTTATACATAGGAGGTTAATAATACTTTTCTTTTAATGATTGAAAACACAAAAATTTAAGGTAACATTGATGTCACAAGTACTACTTGCTATACTACAAAATTTAGCTCCAATTCATGGAAAATATTTCTCTCTTATCCCCAGATATTGTATAATGCTTATTGTTCTATGGCTAGCCCTTTTATCCCAGTTCTCTACCTTTTCAAAGTCTTCAAAACATGGCATTTGAAGATTCAATGAGTAGAGACTAGTGTTCCATGCACACCACACTTCATGGTAGCTTCATGCTATTGCACAAAGCAGTCGCAAATTGGCAAGTGAAGTTGTACTACACAACAACTTTGCTTGATAATCCATTTCTTCTCCTGCTCTCTCCTCTTTCCCCTCTCTACTTCTAATTGGTTCTCTCTCCTCTTTCCCCTCTCTACTTCTAATTCTCTCTCTCTCTCTCTCTCTCTCTCTCTCTCTCTCTCTCTCTCTCTCTCTCTCTCTCTCTCTCTCTCTCTCTCTCTCTCTCTCTCTCTCTCTCTCTCTCTCTCTCTCTCTCTCTCTCTCTCTCTCTCTCTCTCTCTCTCTCTCTCTCTCTCTCTCTCTCTCTCTCTCTCTCTCTCTCTCTCTCTCTCTCTCATCAAACTCAAAACTAAAAGTAGTTTATAAAATTTGTAAGATAGAATGCCAGACATAAAAACAATCTCTTTTATGTACCAAACTTATGTATGTATGTATGTATGTATGTATGTATGTATGTATGTATGTATGTATGTATGTATGTATGTATGTGTCAAAGATCAAGCATTTCAAAAAGACTTACTCTAGGAGACCTAGTCAAAACAAAGCATTCTCCCTTTTTGAAGAATTATTTGAATCTCTAAGCAGGGCATTCACAAGATGAATAGAACCCAACACCAATATCTTTGGCCTCTTTCTAGCATTGATGCTATGAATGGAAGGTACAAGACATCCTACTTTCCATTAGCAAGCCATGAAGGTTGGGTTTAAGACATCCTACTTTTTGTCTACATATGCCCAATTGTTTCCAAGTCTTACAAAAATGGGCCGATGCCAACAAAAAAAGATAATGTCTCCAAGTAACCTAACAAAAATAGAGCTTCCTCTTCTTTGAGGAATCATTAGCAAAATCTTCATTCTCAATCAAAACATGCAAAGGTGAAGCAAGGGCTGATCACACAGTTTTTGTTAGTAATGGCATAGGGAATGTGATAGTCTTACCTCTCTTTTTGGCACCTACATTTGAAGAAAATTACAATATAAGTAGATACAATGACCAACAACCATTTCATTCCAAGCCATCAACAACTACACCTTAGCAAAAAGGAAATGCACATCGTTGCACCTTCTAAAGTATATCCTTGTATGCAATGTTTGTGGTCATATCCCTATCCTCTTCATCCAACAGGACTTTAACACCACCTAAGGATTTTACCCTTGAAAATACAACATACAACTGACCATGTGTAAATACTTGTGCTTTTAAATAAATTCCAACAACAAATAAAGTCTATCCATGTGACTTGCTAATCATCATAGTGAATGCCAATCAAATAGAAAACTACCTTCTTTTCATAGTAGATGGGATTTGCGTAGCATTGGAAATCAAAGTAATCATAGGAATGAAAACCCATTCGCTTACATGTGCCCCTATTATTATCTCAGTATCTATCACTTTTCTATTCAAAGCCTTACATATCAACTGTATACCATTACATTGTCCCTTTCTTGGGTTCATGTTTTTAAGCAAAATAATATATGCATTTATCCTTACCAATAATAAATGAGGAGGAAATCCACCTCCAAGTTTCAATGTATTTTAATACTCCATGGGGTACAAAAATGAGTTGTCTATCTCTGCAATTAAATATGCTCTGTAGTGCTACCTAACCTCCCCCAACATCAATTGCAATGCATGATTATTCACAGTAGTCACCTTTGTATTCCATGAGGCAAGTGTAGCCCACCCATTGAAATATAATGTATAGTCACCCACATTAGACACACCATTGTAGACACTACCAATCAATGTTTCAATAGAGTGGCCTTTTAGCGCCATGCTAGGTGGAACACACAACTTATCACTATTTTCAATAATGCCCACTCCATTCCTTATTCCTTACATCCAACAAATAAACCCATCGTCCATCACATTACCAGCAGTTGACACTCACATATTCCCAGATAGCTAGCAACCTCACATAATGCCACAAATGAGAGTAGCACAACACAACATTAATAATATCCTCATGTATCTCCTTTAGCACAACTAGAAGGACTTGTCTGAAATCCCTTCAAAATAAAACAACCTTTCCACCAAATGCCCTATCACAACTCATAACGTCTCTTAAAGTTATATCAATTGCTTCAAAGGCATATCGATGGGTCATAAGAGCCTCATCCCACAAAATAAGGCTCGACTATCTCAATAATTGAGTAAGGTTGCCTTGAACAAGAATATTCTAGGTGGATCGATTATTTAATTCTACTGGGATTTTAAATTGTGAGTGTTTTGTATGACTACCCAACAAAAGCAAGGTAGTAATACCACACAATGTTGTTGCCAATGCTATATGACCACCATTGTGCACCTTTGAAAACAAATGCTTGTACAAAAACATCTTTCCAAACCCACCATGACCATAAAAAAAGAATACATCCCCAAAATTTGCATCAGTAGCATCCATAACTGCACTATAGGCAATACTTTGTTCCTCATTCAACATTGCATCCACAAATTTAGAGACCCTACAATGTTTCGATGTACTGTATGTATATTCATCCTACAAAAGAGGGTTAGCATGCAATTGAGAGTTTGGTTGATGAGGTTCTAGCAACCCATAGAAATCAGAGAGTCTTCGCCCTATATGGCATGAAAGGTCTTGAAAATGTAACAAAACCGTGTTCGATGCCTCATGTTGTAGAATATCAGGAGGGATATACATGTGCTATAGTTGCAATCTATATAAGATATCCTCCATCATCGCTACCAGAACCTTTCCCATAACTGGCCCGATTGAGAAAGCTCACAAAAAACCAAAATTGCAACAAACAAAGTACAAAGTTGAGCACCAATTTGCATGGAGGTAGCTTCTTCCAAGGACATAGGATACTTATCATCACTCTCCAACATACCTCTTGCAATGCAAGCATCCTTAAAAGTATCATAGATCATAGTGTCAATAGCACATAAGTCTTTAAAAGAAGTGCATCCTCAAAGCACTGTTAAAAGCATTTGCAAATAGTAAAGTGAACCATACACAGACACCACAAAATATATCCGATGTATTCCCACGCTTCCTCTTTGCCTACATCTTATGATGTGTATTCCATATCTAGTACATTGGAAAGTCTTGATAGCAAAGGTTTCTAGGCTCTGGATGAATACGATTGCACACAAACCAATCAATAAGAGTAGTTTTTTAGAGGTTTTCATTTTGCACAACATCTGGTATATTATCTGTATCTTGAAACACATATAATTCTCCCCATGTGAGCGTACATGTAATTGCTATATATCAGGCTTTTCATTGTGAAATTGGTAATCATAGATCTCCTAGCATGCCCTAGAGGCAAAAACATATCATGCATCCAAATAACTTTGGATGTTGTTCACTTCATGAATATTGCCACTATTCTATACCAAATTAACCATGGTAGAAAATTTGATGTTTGCAGGGACATGCCCCTTGTACAGATACTTGTACAAATACTTAATAGTCGCTCTACTATTAAGCACACCTTCACATTTATGAGTGCATTGTATTTCCTACTCAAGAAAGGATTATATGGAACAATCCATTGATTATCATAACATTACCATTTATGATCATTGTGTTGTCATCATCTTGCCTTCAATAGATGGGATAGCTAGAACTATCAAATGTTGTCATACCCACTAATTTTCAAGGGTAGTCTTTAGTATGTATACCCTTTTCCATGCAAGGACTCTTGGGGTTCAATTCTCCGCAAGGGCCATGAATGTTGCATTTTGAAATTGTCTCAATTAAAGCTAAAAACTTAACTCTATCAAGTAACTCGACACAAACCATTCTATCATAGTAATATACTTAAGAAAATTTGAAAGACTGCTCTACAATTAGCAAAGTATGAGAATGTGGTAGCCCCCTCTTTTGGAATTCAATCACACCGACATAGCCTACAACCTTTCCAAAGAGGTCTCTTCACAACAATGTGTGCATCAAATCAGCATGCTTTTTGTTAAAAACATGAGTAGTCAAGTCTAGACAGTCATAAGCACTCTATCTAGGTAACAAAGCATTAGTTATCTCCAACCACTTTGGATCGCACATCTTTGTTATAAAAAGGTCAAGTTTTTCCTTGCATCGCACTATAGCCATGGTGTCCTAATATAATTTATACATGTGCCTTGGTCTACCTATAAATAACGATGCAAAACTATCCTCATACCAATGTCTGCCAAGACTCTGTAGGCCTCCTAATTGATTCTAGCGACACCAAGTTAACCTACATTGCTCTATTCTAGACCACTGCGCAACATGCACACCTCGGTATCCTCATGCACCTAAAGTTGAAATGCATAAAAATGCATTTGGGTAACACATTTTTTATTGGATGGTTCATGTATGCTAATAGAAACATTGACATTTCTATAAAGAACCTTTATATGCCAACCGCCATCACCACCATAAGGAAAAGAAGGACATATAACAGTGGCATATATGCCCTATGTAAGTTTGAAATAGCAATAGATTGACCACCTCAAGTGTAAACATCAATATCCCAATGATCAAGAGTATTCTCATCACCCTACACCAACATGATATCTGCAACCTCATTTTTTGCAAGAGTGAGTACTATCTGTTAGGTCTTTGAACTCCAAAAAAGTCATTCTTAATTCTTGGACATGATTATTTTGCAATGGCATACTCACAAATCGAAGAGCATGTACATATACATTGTATTGATGCATCATAGATTGAAGCTTTCTAAGTAAATCCAGTAACATCATGGATATCATAAACATAGAGTTATGCAAACCTTGGCCTTTCTTGGCATTGCATATGATGAAGCAAAGGACCTATACGGCGATAAATAGAGCCATGCACTCCAAAGGTGTAACCATTCCCAACAACATGCAACTTGTCAACATTAGCTTTGAGTGATACAAATGCAAGAGCATTATTGTATGCTCCTATGTTGTTTTTAAATATCCTACTCTGAGGGTGCATACCATACAACAAATCATGCAATGGTTGTGGTGGATATTGCAACTGAGGTAGCATTACTTTTCCATTCTGACATTAGTGCTTTCCAAAAAAAAAAGACCCTTACACTTGAGTCTCAAATCTTCACAATTTAGCTAAACACCTCTCATATACTTTAGAAAGAGTCTCTATGGAATGCACATCCAACTCTTGAAATAGCAACATCACTCTTGACGGATGAACATTCGCCATAGGAAAAGTACACAAAATGGAGCATAATCCACCATTTTGAAGATTGGAATATTATTAACACCTAACTCATTAAGCGTGGGATTTTCCACATTGCAGTCATTCCTAGCATCACAACCATCGGCCAATATTAAAATATTAGGCACACGATGATCAATATGCATCATAGTCAAATCTATATCAACATGTTGTTCAACTGGCTCATTATCCCCATTTGCAATTTCAACACAGTGAGACACACTCGCATTGCAATCGCTTGCTAATTGTAAAGCATTAGTCAAATCCATAAAGAATTGTGATTGAGCCAATATATTGCCACTTGTAATCTCAACATGAAAATACATATTCCAAACATCATGCATCCTCTAGAAACATCCTAAAATGGATCTATCGTGACCTAAAACCCCTCTGTGGGAGTTAAATGTAAAAAATTATGAACATGTGACCCATTTAATCACATGATTTTCTACATCCATGTGATCTCAAACATTGCAACCAATCATTGATCATAACTTATTCATAAAATCCATACCAAATTGTCATTAGCCTAGTTTGTAATACCATTTGGAATCTCTTGATGAAAAGGTAGGTTTTGAACATCCCTATGAATGTGTCTATCATGACCTAAAACCCTTCTCTCAGCCTTAAGCTTGGTAGTTTGTCTTCACCCACACCTTGTGAAGCTAAGCACATTCCTACAGAGATGTAACACATAGTCTTTAACCAATTGCTTGATGAGAACACCCCATATTGATTGGATGCCCACAGAATTTGTTATCAACACTTTTTATCGAATAAGGCATGGCTTAATATTTAGATGTATTGTAAATATTCAAATATCAAATATTAAATATAAATATTAAAATTAAACCACATACCAAACATCACTAAATTATCAGAAATGCTCCATATAGACCAAAAGAAAGAGACATCACATTGTACATATCCAATATACTTTACTCACTCTAGTTGTGTTTCATCAATAATAAGTATTGCACATCTTAGCACATTCAATGCAAGGTTCACAAAAAAGAAGCATATATTATCACAAAAAATCACTAGCCCAAGCACTTTAAAATATGCAACACAATAGGAGCTTATAAGCTCTATCTTGAGCAAGTCTTCCTCCTTAGTTGTGACCATTCATCTGATGATGCAATTGTTGTAGCAAGGCATTAAACCTACTAGCATTCATTTGCAATTGCAAGAATGGCAACCAACAAGCCCTTTGGCAAATCACAGGCTTGTGGTTATCCCCAACTTTCCAAAATGAAGCCCACACATCATTTACTAGTAGATTCATTAACATGCATGTCTTAGAAATAATTACTGAAACTACCTTTACTTCACCACCTAGATCAATCTCGTTGAGACTTGCTGAAGAACACCTTGGGTGTGCTTTGTCTCACACACAACACCATGCAAACCTTTTGCTTGTTTATGTAACTCCACTGAGTACATGGCAAGTGCATGATCAACATACACACATAAACTCATCTACATTTCCATCAACTCATTCATCTTGGTGTCAAGATTTTTAAAGTCTGAAGAACTTGAAGCAATCCTCGCGTTTCTTTGAACCCTTGCAGTTCTTGTATATTTAGCAGCATGCGTTCCTTATTTCCTTGCCACTTCTTTCATCTTTCACACATTCATTCTATTAGATTTTGGCTACATTCAATAGATACAAATGATTATCTCCAAAAATATATATAGTACTTTGATGCAAGCATAATTAATACAACTATCTTCCATACCCATGTAAATGGCACCAAGCTAGCAAGCACCAAAGAGATGATGTCGTGGTCGTTTTGTTTAATTACATTGAATCAATTGAATTCAATGGAGTCATAAGCACCATGTTTGGAATATCTTCCATGGCTTCACCTCGTTTCATGACTACACAAAACATTCAAGAGAATGTAAGAGTCTCAATAAACAAATCTCAAAGGTATTCAAGATATAAGTGACAAACACATTCATAACCACAAACCCTAAATCAAAGGTGTCCTTGACTCGATAAACAGTTCAATGATTCATGGCCTATTATTGATGAGTATATCCTATAATAAGGACATCCCATAGGACTATATTTTGAGATAAAAGCACATCAAAGACAAAAGAAGTCACGCATGAGTGCATGTATACACACTGCTCCCCAAATGCTAGCCAAGCTCTCTCTCTCTCTCTCTCTCTCTCTCTCTCTCTCTCTCTCTCTCTCTCTCTCTCTCTCTCTCTCTCTCTCTCTCTCTCTCTCTCTCTCTCTCTCTCTCTCTCTCTCTCTCTCTCTCTCTCTCTCTCTCTCTCTCTCTCTCTCTCTCTCTCAGCTATTATTCAAGGTATGAGTGATAAACACAATTGCAATTAAAAACCCTAAATCAAAGGTGTCCTCAACTTGATAAACAATTGAATGGGTGATGGCCTACCGTTGATGAGTATATCCCGTAAAAATGACATCATTAAGAGAAATAATATGGACTCTCTCTTTTGCCTCTTAAGGTCTCTCTCTCTCTCTCTCTCTCTCTCTCTCTCTCTCTCTCTCTCTCTCTCTCTCTCTCTCTCTCTCTCTCTCTCTCTCTCTCTCTCTCTCTCTCTCTCTCTCTCTCTCTCTCTCTCTCTCTCTCTCTCTCTCTCTCTCTCTCTCTCTCTCTCTCTCTCTCTCTCTCTCTCTCAAAAGAGATTCCAAAATAATGTTATAAGAAGAGATATTCTATAATCAAGCAAATCTCGTATTTGTATTTTTAATAGAATTCACCTATTATTTTATCCCCAAACTGTAGAGATAAGGTCACTTTTTTTTTAAATCCTCACAACTAAAAAAATGCAATTCTATTTTCTCCAAAAATGGAGCCAATCATTGATAGATGACTCTTTACTATCCTCATGACTTTTCAACATTAAAATATATTAGAATCATTCTCATTCTTGCTTCTTAAAAGAACTGAAGTTAAAAATTTGTATAAGTTGAGGTGCACATCATATTTTAAGATTATTTTTTACCTAAAGATACATTTTTGACTCGAGAGTTTCCTTGTAAATTTTTATCTCTTTTGGGCAAGTATATGCCCATTTCTGGTCATTTTTTTATTTCCTCTAAAAGCTCTAGTTTTATCCCAAATTTTGTGTACTCTTTTCTTTTCCTCTAGAATATGGTTACTTGCATACAAAATCTTCTGAAGCAACATTGAGGAGTGGTTTTGATACCATTTGCTAAAATCGAATAATCTCCATTTATAACACTCTCTACACTACTATAGGCAAACTCCCTCTTCAACATTCTATACTACAAGCAATCAAGTGATAATGGAGGTATCTTTTTTTTTTGTGATGTTATTATTCTTCACAATTGTTGCTTAATCCTTAATCAACAGTTCATGCAAAGAGAGAGAGAGTATCTAACTATGTGAGATTGTTCTTCACTATCCAAGCTTTTGTATAAATGTGTTTAATAATCTTTGACCAATTCTTTTGTGTGTGTGTGTGTGTGTGTGTAGAACAAAAGATAAGATTAGAGCCTAATAAGAAATTGATTTCAAGATAATATTAGAGGCTAACTAGGGGTTGATTAAGGTCTATCATGACTAAAATCAAGTGAAAGAGTCAAGATCCAATTGGGTAAAAAAGAATACAAATATAGTGAATCAAAGAGATATAATTATATGATTTGAATGTTAATCCAAGTTAAAATTATCATATATTTTTCTTTACAAAATGGAGGTGTAGTACATACTAAGAGAAAGAGAGATTTTCACTTCCAATTGGAGGATGAATATGCACCACAGTTCAAAAGAACTGTAAAAAGGGATGATGCAATAAGATACAGAATGCAACAAGAATGAAATACTGGGGGAAAAAATGTGGATCTTTGGGTTGATGGGTGCATTTATCCACCTAATCCACTAACTCAAAGATCACCATAATTTAATGGGCATACATCATTTGTAAAGTTTGTTTGTGAAGGCAATGAAGGATTGTATGGATACACATATAGACTTGTGACACAAGGATATGTAGGGGTTCATCAAGCCTTGACAAATATGCAAAAAAGATTACAAGGATATGTGCAGTCTCTTTGATGGAAAAAGATAGATTATTGGTTGAGAAGGATAGGGAGAATCAGAGCCTACAACAAGCAATGTCTATCATTGAAGATGCTATGCATGATACACAGGTACATAAAATTGAGTTACAGTCTAAAATTATGAAGTTGGAGAAGGAGAACAGAAACTTAAAGAGGAAGCACATAAAAACTTTGGAGATTGGGCCCACTTTAAAAACCAAAGAAGCGTGTCAACGCATCCGATTAGTTAAACCTATTCACCAATTAACCAAAGGAACTGGACAATATCATAGATGGATATATGCTCAATCTACTACAATGAGAAATATGTTTCCTCATGCAGAGAATGACACTATTGCAAAAGTCCTTAGCAAGGATATGGTCAAAAATGCATTGGAAAATCATAAATTCAAGGATATTGTGAATGGTGTCGCAAGTGAACATCTTAGGGATGTAATCAACTTGTTTACTACTACAGATGCTCAGGGATTATGTAACAAGGTGGGATTGAGTTCTGAGTCATACAAGTTTTAAGCAAGTTTTCAAAACTAAGCGAGTAGTGCCTTTGTCGAAACCATTTCATGTGAAGAAGGCTCGAAAAACAACCAAATGAGAAAGTTTTAGAACTGATTAGTGAGCCTACACATCTGAAACACACACACATATAAGAGTATGGTTCCAAAGAAGTTACCTTTGTATTGAATGCATCCAATAACTTTGTATTGAATATATGTAGGGTGAAAGTGACTATGGTCAAGTTCTACAATATGTGTTTGGAAGAATGTAGAGGCAAGGTCCTCAAACTTGACGAGAGTGAGATTATCAAGGGGCAAAAACTTGAACGTGCAAGTATAACACTTATGAATCGAGCATTTGATCCCGACATCAATGAAAACTATCCTTTATACTTCAGTGTGCAATCAGAGAATGAAATATGGTGGCTTGCAACATTTGAAGTACCAAAGGAGGATATCATGAAGTACTTAAAGTTTATTTTTAACCTCACTAATATACCCAGTGTTATTCAACAACAAAATAATGGAGCAACTTTACATGTTAAAGGATTTGAGAAATATCAAGTTGAATGGCATCTTGCAAGTGATTTAGAAACAATGAAGTGTATGTTTGGTTTATTGAATGCAGCAAATGCAAAATTTTCATGCATATATTGTATGCAAACTAGGAAGAAAGGGAAAGAAGGAACGAAAGAATGGCTTGCCAAGACAGGACAACAAGGTGCTCCAACATGTGATTAGAAAGTCATGAGAAATGGAGTGTTAGTCCCAATGGATCCAAAATGGCACCCTATTTTGGAAATACCATTGACAAGGGTTCACTTTTGCACATGCATTGTTTGGTTAGAATAATTGAGAAGCTACTATATGAATATGTATGATTCGCATATAAGATGTAGCTTGTGTCAGAAGCTGATGCTACATGTAAGAAGGTAGAACAAGTCTCCTCTAAAGTTGGATTGCCAAGGGCTAAGTAGAAATAAAAAAGGATGAGAAAAAATCAGGCAATAGTGAAAATATTCCTTGCAAACCATGCTTTGGTGGACCCAAGGCTAGGAATTTTGTATCTCCACCTCGAGATGAGGAGGCAATATACTTATGAAACAACCAGAGAAGTATAAAGCATGGAAAAAGTTGCACCTTGCTGTTCCAGATTCAAGCAATGGGGGAAGAACAAGGATTGCAAAGGCAAAAGTGTGGATACACCTAGATAGATTAGCAGCTCTCTTACAAAAGTTAAGGTTTAGGGATGGTGATGCCAATACATTTAAAGAGATAGTTGGTAAAATTCACAACTCTATGGTTGAGGCATGGACTTCAAACAACATAACACACTACATGGTTAGTATTGTCACCATTACAAAAATATATCATCATTGAGAATTAGTTTGTGTTTCTAATCTCTCTTTTGTATGTAGCATATACTTGAGGCACATGGTCCATACTTTGCAGATCAAGAGAGTTTAGTAGTATGGTCAACTCAAGGCATGGAACGATCTCACTGGCAAGGTCGTTGTGCTTCTCAAAAGGCAATTGATCATGGACGTGGTATAAATGATTCAAATTCTATGAGGCAATTATTCCAATGGTGGTATCGGAGATTAGAGATACGATACGAGAAAAAAAAGAAGTCCAAAACCTCTCGAGCAGAATCTATAAGTAAGGCAATAATATATGAAGTGAGGAAAGCAAGATATGAAAATAGAATCTATAAGTAAGGCAACCCAAGAGAGAGATAGCAAGAAATAGAGACCTATATAAATGATACAATTTTGATGCATTTAGAGTCAAAGAGAGAGTACAGGTAAGGATATGACTCATCAATACTCCTATCTTAAACATGAGATGTCTTTAACACTCCTATCTTAAGCTTTAGATAGTTTGTTTATTTGAATTTGGCTAAAAGAGCATTTTGTAAATTTTGTTTTAAATTTCAAAGGTTCAAACTATGTTTTTCAAATTTTTGATATCGATTGCTCTATCTTTTGAGTTTATCAATCTTAAACCACACTTCTTCTTGGGAGAAGAACAATGTAACAATGCCTATCTTAGAGAGTGAAGTTTAAGATTATCTCTACTTAAGTCCTTTATTTGACTATAGATACAAGATATTATTAGAACTTTTAAAATTTTGAATTTAAATTATAAAATTTTGATTTTAAAATCCTAAGATAAAGATTTGAAAATTCCAAACCTTGGAATATTCACTAGCCTAGAGAGAGAGGGGCATGAGGAGGGTGGCAAGAGAGAGAGAGAGAGAGAGAGAGAGAGAGAGAGAGAGAAGTTCATTTATGCTACAATGAATTTGAAAGTTCATTTATACTAAAGTTATTTTAAAGTTCATTTATACTACATTAAGTTTGAAAGTTTTATATTTAAGTCAAGCCTCTCCTTTCATTTTTTTCCATTACTCTTCACTCTACCCTCCACTTTTCTATCATACATCGTCACAACCATAGCATGTTCCAAGCTTCCTATTAAGAAGGAGCATGCAAGAGTAAGAGCTCAACACCCTTCTAAATCTAGTGAGCGTATTGTGAGTGATTATAGCCCCCTGGTGGTGACCGACAATAGTGGCCCTACTACAGCTTCTTATAATGGTGGTGCTACTGTGACCAACAGTGGTGACCCTAGTGTGGTCAATCATGATGGCCCGCCTATCAAGAATAATGGTCCACCATTGTGCAGAAATAATGGTCCATGTGCTCCAGTTGCTCCAGCTTCCACTACTACTCTAGCTGGTAATACACATCCTCCAACACATGAGAAGAGAAGATGGAGACCAAGTGCAACTGCTCTACGTGAGATAAGGAAATTCTAGAAGAGTATAAACTTAATTATTCCTAAGGCACCGTTCTCTAGGTTGGTGCGAGAAATACTACAAGATCTGGAATCAAGGCATCATCACAAGTTCTTTTCAAGGAACCACACAATGTGGAGTGATGGTCAAGCCAACAAGCCTTGCTTTCTAAGAGGCAGCTGAAAGCTACTTGATTGATCTCATGAGTGATGGTCAACTTCTAGCCATTCATGCACAACATATCACTATTAAGCCCGTAGATTTTATTCTAGTTCGTAGGATTCGCAACAACAAGGATGTATTTAATCTTAATGTCAACAACATGCTTTGAGAAGCTACCTTGTAAATGGATCTATGTTTATCTTAGGTGTAGTTGTAGATTTTATGGAGCTTAATTTCTAGTTATCCTTCCAATAGACCTTCAAATATTTGATTGTTGTGGCCTTCAAAATGGAGCTAAATATTGCCTAGCTCTACTTGTACTTGGTGCGATATACTATCTATCATGTATTTTGTGGTTTTGTAATGCTATATCCGATATGTGATATTCTATTTTGCCCATGACTTGCATTGTGTGAATTTTAAGTTTCCATTTTTGCAAGTAGTTTTGTTGAGGATAAATTTTGTGTGCAATCACACACAGGACAGTGAACAGTTGTACTTGGGTCGATGTACTATATCTTTACTGTATTTTATGGTTTGTCAATACTATCTCTGATATATGATATTCAATTTTTTCCATGATTTGTATTTTGTGAATTTTAAGTTTCTAATGTCACACATAGTTTGGTTGAGAATACATTTAATATGCAAGTACACACACTCTGTGAATTTTTTTTATTCTCAAGGAAGTATAATCTAGTTAATGCATTTTTCAAAAAAAAGATTCAATCGTCAATTTTATAAATTAGAATCTAGTGAAACTTCACCCATGTGCCAAGCATCATAAGAACTCATGAAAACTAAAAAGTTGGCCCCATCATAAGCCTTTGGGACACCTAGCCAGAGGCTCATGTGTGGAGCCTTGATTTCCCAATTCAGGGCCCCACACATGAGTCTCTAGCTAGGTATCCCAGATGTTTCTGATGGGCTTTTTTTTTTTAGTGGTTGATGTGTCCTAGAAGAGTCCACAAGTAAAATTTCAAGTCAATATAATCACTAGTCATATTTTTTTTTAAATCTAGGTACATTAATTAAAGTTTATGGATTTTTAAAAAGTTTGGCTATAAGTTGAAAGTTTCACCTCATTTTACCCATTTGAGTTCTGTGTTTCAAGTTCTCACTCCTGGAAGACATGGCACATACCAAGCAAGTGGCTCGCAGATTCCCCCCAAGAACTCCCACGCAGAGGCAACCTCACCCTGCTCCACCACCACGCCACCATCGCAAGTGTCAAATGGAAGCCAAGCACAGTGACCCTCCAAGAGATCTGTCATTATTAGAAGACCACACACCTCTTGATACCAAAGGTTGCATTCCCAAGTGCAAGAGACAATGCAGAACATATTGATTAGAAATAGCAAGAGAGGCACTTCCTCGATAGTTCAAGTGTGTGTCGATATGATCGGTGGACTGCCCAAACTCTCCTTGCACTACAAGGAGTTGCTGAAGACTTCCTAATTGACTTGTTTGGAGACTCGGTCTATGCAACAATGCATGCAAGAAGGGTCACTATCAACTGACAGGAATCTATGAATAGTGAGATTCTTTCGGTGATGGAGGGACAGTCATGGCGGAGAGCAGCAAGGATATGTGGAGAAGTACATTGCTTATATGTTAGGGATCATTCACTATGAGTCCTGACCTTTCTATTTTCTAACTTGAAATAGAAGTTGCACATGGGCTCATTGGACATTAATTGGATTTCTTGTCTCACAAAAGAAATGGGCCAATGACTCTCTATGCTAACCACATCTATGAGAGTTGAATGTGTCTCATCTCGAATATCTTGATCTAAACTGATCCATTTCCCTTGCAAAAGTCGCCATCTTCTATATTGAAAGTGAATGCACAGAGTTTGTCTATCGATGAAATACTTGTAATTAAAACAAAAAATATGATAGGTAAAAGTGATTAACACAACAATTCATCTATGCAATATCTATATATCAATTTAATCAAGGCATACAATTCAGTAAGAAAGATTTACATGAATGTAAGATCTGATTGATTAACCTTGCACTTTATCGTCTTATCAAAATGTTTTTTTCTGACCTGCCATGACTCGCCCAATAGCTAACTCATCCATTCCTCAGACAAACACTTGCATTGATAAATAATATTTGTTTTCTTCAGAACCTCATATGAACCAAACAAATGTGCAAACAATGAAAATGGAATAAACCAACTAAGATGCATATCTTTGGAGCCTGTGTTAGGTTTCATAGCACTATTGATGTCAGATTTTATCTTCAACTTACATACTCATGACAACTTAAAGCCACCAATCAACCATTCACAACTAGATAATGGCGGCAATGGGACATGCTGAAATCTCCGACTTTCTACTACATATAATGAATTATAAAAAAAAGATATTTTGAATTGCAAGTTGACTTATAGAGTTATTATCATAGATCAAAGAACTTATGTCTTCATGCCAAACGTGTATCTTGCCACTCAAGCATTCCACATTATGCCATTCATGCAGATTCAATGGATATAGAGCTGTCACTAAACACATGTGAATTAGAACACTACACAGATTATACAAAACAACTCTGATGCAAAAGAAAAAACAATGATAAAATTTAGAAACTTACTATTTTTAAAAATATTTTGCAATGTTGTTCTTGTCATGCACACAAATTTGTTTATGCGTAGAAACATGTTGGATCAACACTTTTGTTACTGTACTTGTCCCATTAAACACTTTTTTGAACTCTAAAATTCTACCTTTCCAATGTTTGTTAGGGTCTACAATATCCTTATGCTTGACCTTGAAACTTCCTCAAGTACTTGGATACATCAAAATCCAATCCAAATCATAGCATTTATCACAAATTCAATTATTGCTACTATCTTTCCTGTTGAAGACCTCCATTGCAAGTATGTTACAGATGTTTTTCCTCCGTGAAGACATCTATATTAACCAAATACAAAAGTAATCTATTAGCAAGTTTTTATGTGCTTTTATTATTACATGTAAGTGAATTTGTCCATATATAAAATCATGAGTATAATAATATTTTCATGCATAAGCATCCCTTTGTCATTTTACATATATAATTCTAATATTATGTGATGCTATGGACTGCAGCACTAATGCTATCTCATGCTATTCTAATATTATGTAATGCTACGAGATTGCAGCTCTAAAGCTATCTCATGCTATTCCATGGTTTTAGAATCTAAATAGAATTATCCTAACGAGATAAAAACTAACAAAATCCTAACAACTTTTAAATATCCTTATAAAAATATCATAGCGACTTCTAAATATAAAAACTATTAACGTTACTTAATGTTCAAATCTATACTAGATATTTATTCCCATAGATCCTAACTAGATGTCAACAACAATAATTCATAAAAAATACTTATATGTGAAAAAAAAAATTACATTTAATCATTGTAGAGAGCAACACACTTGAGAAACTTTGTAGCCCTCAATCCTAAGGCTATTAAAAAAGAAGTCGATTTCTCAACAAGAAGTGTATCTTGCTAAGATGGAGGCCTAGGATACAATAGTAAAATGTAATTTAACTCAAAATATGCATAACTTGCAAATGTTTTCTCCAAATGCAATTTAACCATGAAGTAGTTTTTAAAAAATGACATTGTAATTGTAATTCTTTTCACAAAGAAGGCCGAAGATGTTGAACAAGAAGTTGAGTTATTACAAGATCATTGTTTCTTCACTGTGAGATCCCTAGAGTATAAAAACAAAAGAAATGTCATGTCAAAGCATGCATATAACTTACATAAGCTTTGTCCAAATGAGTTGAAATTTAACCATGGAGCAACAGAAAAAAATGACAATATACTTATGGCTCTCTTTGCAAAATGTTGAAGAAGTTGAGCTTTTAGAAAATCTTTGTTATTCACTGTGGGAGATTCTTGGAGTACAAAAGCAAAAGAAAGCTTAGTATGCATATAACTTGCATAGATTTTGTCCAAACGAGATGAAATTTAACTATGGAGCAATAAAAAAACAAGACAACATACATGTAACCTTGCTTACTGAGAAACCCAAAGATGTTAAAGAAGAAGTTGAGTATTTAAAAGATCATTGTTCTTAACTGTGAGAGACTCCTAGAGTACCAAAACAAAAGAAAGTTCATGTCAGAGAATGCACATAACTTACACACGTATTTTCCAAACAAGATAAAACTTTACCATAGAACATCCATGGAAGAGAACAATATATCTGTAAATTTTTGTTAAGAAAATCTTAGGGCTTTTGTAGAATAAGCTCCGCTCTCATAAAACATGAGAAACTCACTCTGTGTTTGTGTAGAGGCAATGAAATTTTAAGGGCCATAGACATGGCAAGTAACAATGAGGATGTAAAATTTCATCAGGAAAGAAGAAGCGAGGAAAGAGAAATGATAAATTTGAGTTTTGCCTAAGAAAGAGGGAAAAAGTGAAAAGGGAAGATATGAAAAGTCAAACATAAAAAAATGAGAAAAGAAAAATTTGAGTTACTAACTTTCTTGTATTCCCCGCATTTTCCCTTATTTTATTATTGAGGGAAGATTTGGGCCAAGATATGGCTAAAAAATTCATGCTACATGAATCTGGAATACTAGCTCTCTCATTGGTTAGGCCTTATTTTGTTTATTCACTCCTTAAGGGGCAAAAAGAGATTCCATATTTCTCCTTATAATGCCCATAAAACTATATTTTGAGGGGCAAAAGAAGTCATGCATGAGCACACGTGTACACATTGCTCCCCAAATGCCTACCTAATATCACACCAAAACTTAGAGATATCCTAAATTCAAAAGCATCAGTCCTAAACTTGAAGGTGTCCTAGACTCGAAAGTGAAGGAATAGAGATGCATTAGTTTTAGCATACATAAGTAAATGCGTATATGGCCATGCATGAGCATATGCATATTTTGAGATGAAAGCACATCAAATACTTCTTGGTGCTATTGTCAATGATGCTCCTAAACTCTAAGAGGTCCCAAATAAGAAGGTAAAACATTTGTTTTCTCTAATATGATAAAGAGAGATGTACCCTAGTTGCAATATGAAACTATATAAAGCATCCAATCAAAAGAAAAAGCTTTATCTAAATACTATCATCATGAGGTAACTTAAGATGAGAAATCCACAATCATCATCTGTGTTACACTTGATGTGTTAGCTAATGTCAACAGAGGAAATAAGATGCCAACTAATCATGAGGTCACTTGAGGTGAGACCTTGCAACATTCATTCATTTTTTTAAATTATCAGGTTACAATAAAACATGCTATCAAGTCATTTTTGTGTCTCAACACCTTTAAGCTTCAACCATCCTATGTATTTAATCCAACTTATGAAGGCACTTTAGTCAAATTGTATCCATCATAATTAACTAAGTGAAACTCTTTATTGTTATAAGCTTAAAAGTGGGAATGTTACAAACTAATGAGTGTATCATTACCTACTCTTTTCTCTTTGTAACATTTTATTATCCTTGCAAAAGAAATGAGCATGAGCAACACATCAATACATTTGTTGCTCATGTAGTGGTAAAGTTTAAGAATATATCTTTTCAACAATAAATTCGACTACAATGTTATTATATAGGTCCCTTAGTCAAAAGGAATAATGGAGTATCTAATGTGCTCATTTTTCAATGATACAAATGTTCTAAAATTCAGCATGTACTAACTTTGAGGCTAGGTCACAACAATAGCAATTAAAATGAAGAAGAATAGCCACACATGAGTACACATGTACCTGATGCTTGCTCCTAAACTCTAAGTTGTCCTAAAAACAAGAAGTCGATTATCTACTTCTAGAACACCTAAAGACCAACAATTTTCCCTTTTTAACATTTTATGATCCTTGCAAAAGAAATGAGTATGAGTGACACAACAATACATTATTTGAGAATGCACTGGTAGAGTTTAAGAATATGAAAAATTTCAATAAGAAATTCAACTGCAATGCTATTATGTAGGTTCCTTAGTTAAAAGGAACAGCAAAGTATTTAATGTGCGATTTTTTGATGAGAAAAATGTTCTAAAATTCAACATTAGTACATGAAAGAACTTCAAATCTAGGTCACAACAATAGCAATCAAGAGAGAGACAAAGGAAATCAAGGACTATTAAAAAGGTTTAAAAACAATTTTATAATTTGCAAGAGATAGACAATGTATTTCAAAATGGAGATCTTCATAAAATAACTCATTTAAGAAGTCTTGTCGATATTACATATATTAACCAAACTATGGATTCGAGGATGAGCCTACATGGCAATTCAACTTGGTTGACATTTCAAAAAACCTATTATGATAAACTTTCAAAGAAGCAAGTTGCAAATTAAGGGAAATGTTCACTAGTGCAAGAAGATGAGCCTACATGGCGATTCATCTGGGTTAACATTGATGAAAACCTATTAAGACAAACTTTCAAAGAAGTAAGTTGCACATCAAGAGCAATGTTCTCTAGTGTGACTAAGCTCTCCTTCTTGTAAGCAATTAACTCTCATACTCCATCCTCTATATGACCTACACTATGAATAAGTTCTTTCAGCTTCTCTTCTTGATCATCAATAAATCTAGCATGTGGCCACTAAAATTTCTGGATGTGTTCATATGTGTCCCATATATAACCCTTGATTTCTTCTAAGTCACCTTGTATCGTTGCTCCATCATCATCACGGTTCCCTTTATATTTATCTTCCAATATTCTCTCGATCCTCTATAGGTGGTCACCAATGTTCTCACAAAGAGAAATCAAAGCTTTTTGATGTCGAAATACCGTCTTCACTTGCTGTTCAATCCCATCCAAGTGACGAATGATCCTCAAGAAACCAATAGAACTATCATGCCCTCCAGCATGCTTGAGTGCACAATGAATTGTCTTTTTCCTTGTGACCTCTTTCATTTTGCATACATTCATTTGTACATTAGAGATACATTGGACAACATTTGCTTCGGACATATTCTTGTTTGCTATAGAAGCCTCCATATTGCACAAAACACATGCGTTAACAATGAGAGGTATATTCACTATTCTCAAAATTTAGAAATAGTGAAAACTCCTAGATGGCATTGGATTAGCCTACTAATGTGTCAAATCCAATGTCAGCAAAGTTCTAAAGCCTTAAGGGCCTAGATTTTCAAATGATTTTCTAAGTGAATCTCCAAAGCATCTTACTTAGCCCATATAATGAAAGTTTTTCACATGGTATTAACATCAAATGATATATTTTTGATCACCTAAAACATTGAATGATCGATGTGAATATTCGATATTGATTGGATTTTCACCTTTTTTGCTTGAAGGTGAAGGATTTCAAGCATGACCATCTACACCTATTGACCTAAAAGAAGGTTATCAAGCACTTGATAAATGTCATTTTAGAGAGAGAGAGAGAGAGAGAGAGAGTCTTTGTCAGTTTGTCAGTTTATCAGTTTGGGTTAGATCTCTCTCTCTCTCTCTCTCTCTCTCTCTCAAACTTACTGACTAAACTAATAATAGTAAACATAAACGTACTAACATACACACAATCTTACTCATAACATAAATATATTAATATTAACTTGCACACATAAACCAATAAACAATTAATGAACTTACTAACAAATTAATAATAATAATTAAATAAACTAATAAGTAAGTAACAAATAAAAACAAACAAATCAATAAATTAAGGATTAATAGATAAACTAATATATAACAAATAAATTAATAACTAAGCAAAGCTAAAAATTAAAGTAACTAAACTAAAAATCATTATTTTTTCACCACACCTCTCTCTCTCTCACCTACATGACAAACTAACTAACTAACAATAAACAAATAATTAAATCTCTCTATCTTTCTCTCTAACTAATAACACTAGCAAAACTAATCCAAACTAATAGATTAACAAATATATATATATTCTCTCTCTCTCTCTCTTTGCGTTTCGGTATGGGTTGTAATTTTGTTTTGTTGTGTTTGTTGGTTTATCTATTACAACCCATACCGAAACGCAAAGAGAGAGAGAGAGAGAGAGAGAGAGAGAGAGAGAGAGAGAGAGAGAGAGAGAGAGAGAGAGAGAGAGAGAGAGAGAGAGAGAGAGAGAGAGAGAGAGATCACTAATCTTAACAATAGTTGTCAAAAACTACCCAATAGACCAACATGCAATCAAAATACCAACAAAGAGTAACATAATAAAGTAAACTATACCTAGCAAACCTCTCTCTCTCTCTCTCTCTCTCTCTCTCTCTCTCTCTCTCTCTCTCTCTCTCTCTCTAAAACCTAATGGCAAAACTAATAACAATAAACATAAACTTATTAACATATATACACAATCTTACTAATAATAACATAAACCTACTAACACTAACTTGCACACATAAAGTAATAAATAATTAATAAACTAATAACGAATAATAAACTTCTAACCAAGTAATAAATAATAAACCAATAAATAACAAATAAACTAACAACTAAACTAAGCTAAAGATTAAACCAACTAAACTATAAATCATTACTCACTCACCACATCTCTCTCTCTCTCTCTCTCCCCACCAAAATATTATCATCCTCTCTCTCTCTCTCTCTCTCTAACTAACCTCTTACCATCCCTCTCTCTCTCTCTCTCCTACCAAAATATTCTCACCCCCTCCCTCTCTCTCTCTCTCTCTCCCTCTCTCTTTAACTAACGACCTCCCCCTCTCTCTCTAACTAACCTCTAAGCACCTCTCTCTCTCTCTCTCTCTCTCTCTCTCTCTCTGTCTCTGTCTCTCTCTCCCCTTTCTCTTTAACTAACCATCTCCCCCTCTCTCTCTAACTAACCTCTAAGCACCTCTCTCTCTCTCTCTCTCTCTCTCTCTCTCTCTCTCTCTCTCTCTCTCTAACTAACCACCTCCCCCTCCTCTCTAACTAACCTCTAAGCACCTCTCTCTCTCTCTCTCTCTCTCTCTCTCCATCCACCAAAATATTCTTACCCCCTCTCTCTCTCCAACCAACCTCACCATCCCTCTCTCTCTCTCTCTGTCCCCCCACCAAAACATTCTCTCTCTATACTCTCTCACTACTTCCCTCTCTCTCTCTCTCACCACCTCCCTCCCTTCCTCTCTCTCACCATCTCTCTCTCTCTCTCTCACCATCTCTCTCTCTCTCTTCAACTAACCTCTCTCTCTCTCTCTCTCTCTCTCACCACCCCCATCTCTCTCTCATCACCTCTCTCTCTCTCCCTCTCTCTCTCTCCACATTGTGGTGCAAGTTGCCCTATTAACTAGCACAAGACTAGCTCTTGGTGATGACTTGGTGACTCTTGGCGACAATGAGCCCTCTCTCTTTCTCTCTCTCTTCCCACATGTAAGAACTGAACCTCTTTCTTTCTTCCCCTTGCACATTCTCCTTTGATGCTTGTGTGCTTGTAGCTCTTGGTGGTGGCTAGTGGCTCTAATGACTCTTGACAGCAACTTGGTAGTAATGAGCATTCCTACTCCATCGTTAGTGTCTAGTAGCATGGGACCTAGTAGGTAATGACTTGGTGGTGGCAACCACACTACCCCTTGTATGTGGTCTTCACTGTCATGCAACACCTTTGAAGATTCAAAAAAGAACGAGGTAGCTACCAACCCAAGGACACGTTGATGTAGAGAGAGAGAGAGAGAGAGAGAGAGAGAGAGAGAGAGAGAGAGAGAGAGAGAGAGAGAGAGAGAGAGAGAGAGAGAGAGTGAGAGAGAGAGAGAGTCACCTACTGATAACTTGTTGATGACCTGTTTCCTATCTCCCTCTACTATGTGCCTTTGCTTCCCCTACTATTCTCCCTCTATTGGATGCATCTACTCCCTCTACTATTTTCTTGATAGCCTTTGTGTTGAGAGAGAGAGAGAGAGAGAGAGAGAGAGAGAGAGAGAGAGAGAGAATGTACCTCTCCCAATCATCACCAATCACCACCTTTCCATTTTTTTTGTTGGCCAATTTAAATCTGCGTTGGTATATGGTTTGGTATGGGAGTCAAGTTTGGGAGTTCTTTGGTGCTTTGGTGCCTTTGAACCTGTAGCTCAAATAATAAAGTAGTATAAATGTAGAGTGCTTTCTCTCCTCTAGCTCTATGATCATTCAAGACTTTCCCTCCTTCACACTCTTAATTTGACATTGTTTTTAATAAATGTAAACTTAGGTATGGGGAAGGTACCTTGGTTATCTATACTTGTGTTACTCATTTATTTACCTATGTTGAACTAGAATCTTAACTTACATGTGTGGCTATGCTAGATTCACCCAACAATATTGCATAATATTTGTTATTCATGATCATGCCACACTTAGGTCATGAGTAGACTTTTTCAATATCTAATAAGTAAAGTTAGCCCCTTCTAATTTGTGGATAGATCTCATCGTACACATTTTTCTTTTTGGAGATATAAGAATATAGAAGCAATCCTCATGAAACAATTTTGAGTTGGAATTAGAATTGGCCACCAAAAAGAAAAAAGAAAATGTGACTTAAAAATTTGGGTGTGTAAATGAATTAACTTTTTTCCCTTTCAAGATGCTGAAATGGACTAATGATAAAATAGAGGTTTAAACCCTCATCTACAGGCATTTAGAGCGGCCACATTATCTCTTTATAGTGACTACACTACTTAGAATATTTTACAAATACTTTCTGATTGCACCATATTTGAGCCCCACTAGCATCAATAATGTGTTACAATATAAGGCAGTTGTTCAACGATTGGTCCTTTTACCCTCGTGTCAAAATGGAGGGTAACTTAGATAACTTGCACAAGTCTCCTTGATCATAAAAGCAAGCCATCGACAGTCAAGATATTTGGACACGCTCCGGGAAGCGTGTACCATGTAGACTTGGGCAGGCAGACCTGCGCGTGTCCCAGCCCTAAAGATGTTGCGTGAAGTGAGAATTAAAGATGTTGCATGTAGTGAGAATGTTCATGCCACCCTTGTCACCTCGATCGCAAATTGTATATTGTGTTGAGAGAGAGGGAGAGAGCATTCTAGATGCTGTTGAGGTGGGGTGCAGTCGTCACTCGCTTCTTTCCTTCAATATGGCCTGCCAGAAGGCTTGGTGAATGTTTGGAATTTGATCAGACGGATTTTGCGCCAAAACCGATCGAAGCCAAGCGCACAACCTTCTGCCATTTCTTGCGCACCTACAATTTCATTTTGTTTTCCATAGAAGCTTCTTCGGTGCCGTCACGTCAGCTTTGCCGTTCCCTTCCAGGGTTACAATATCGCGGATACTAGATGGCAACCATTGACGGCTACGCTCTTTGTCATGCTGTGAGAGAGGCGTCCTCTTTGTTGAGTTTGAAGAGAACATTAGTTTTCTTGTTTGGAAGCATGGCTTCCGAAATTTAGAGCATCAGTTTTTTTGTGCTTTCAGTCTGCACGCAGCGGTAGGACCGTGTGTTCAAGTGTTGCTAGAGAAAGTAGCTCACAATTAGAGACTGTTTTAGTCTTGAAACCGTGTGCACATCAGCCTTGGATCTCCTTTTCGTGAGATTGCTGTCCGATTACCTTGGATATTCTGTTTCTTGAACTTGCAGGAGTCTCGTGTTTGTTCATAGAGGTCTGTTAAACCCTTGGTGCCTTAATGTGGCCTCGAGGGTTAAACATGCTCGCACTCCAATTGGTTGGTTTTGCCACAATTCAAAATGTCGAAGTTGAATGATTTTGTTTCCATTTTGAGTAGGAAATTTTAAGCAGCAGAAGAAGAAGCGGAATTTAAGTGTAAGCTCTATTTGCAGCTTCTGGGGGATGCCTTGAACAGATGTAGACATAGTGACACTCTCTGTAGAGTTACTATAAGCATCAAACATATGGAGAATGACAATCCCGACACTCCTTCGTTGTTTCAGGTTTCAAGTAAGGAATTTGTTAGACGTTTTTTAACATTGACCTTTTCAAGGTTTTGGGACAATTAGTTTCTTGATATTGGCTTCCTTTACAGTCTCCGATACAGGCCCTGGGATTCTTCATGAAGGCTTCTTCAACCACTATCAAGTCTCTGCATCAGCTCACCGGACGCCTATGTGCAATGTTCCATTGTTTTGGGGTGCTAGTCTTAACTATCACATCCTTGTGTGGATAAATGGAGTTGACATAGCTGCATTGGAGCTACCTTGAGAAGGTTTCTGATGTAGCACATCCTGTTAAGTATGGTAAAGCTTGACAACTGTCCTAAAATTGCATTGTAAGAGTGAACAACACATACTCACAAGCTTAGTTGAATGTTGACATTAATGACAGGTATCTCCAAAAATGCCACGTTTTGTAGTGTTTGATTCATTTATCAACTCCATTTGAAAATCATTTAGCGAAGAGGGTGTAACTCATTTGACAGGAAGAGAGAACCAAAATTGCTCTCAATAATTCCAAGCCCTTTTGAGAGAGCAAAAATGTCTGAAGAACTCCAAGCTCTTTTGACTTGGTGGTTTAAAAAGAAGAATCCTCCTCTTGTTCCCTCACATACACCATCACCATAGGTGCTCCCTTACGCATCAGTACTTGCAAATGCAATATCAATGTGACTTGCTCTAGTCAGGCTCCTTAAGGAGCTTTCTTCTTGAATTTGATTAACATAACCCACCCTGCATCTCCTATTAACACTGATTGTGTATTGTGATCCATCATTCCCATGTGATCATACTACCAAGGCTCTCCTATGACCATGTCAACACTCATTAATGGAGCAACCTTTGAGGCTTCAATTGTGGTGAAGCTCTAAATTGGAGAGTAGCTGCATGCACTTGCTCATGAACAAGTTGATTTTAGATTTGTATGATATTCTTGGTAGATGTTTGCAAACATTTGTAGACTTGGAGTATGATATATGGTTTTCAAGCGTGGTATTTTTAAAAGGTTAAAATATTCATAAATGGCTGAAATACAATGCCGTTTTTGGCCCATAATTTTGCATTTGTGAATCCAAATGCAAGAAGAGGACACTACAGTGTCATTGTCACACATGAGGGCAAGTAGAAGTGATGTTCGTGGCCCAAATTTCCTTGGTAAGCATGACACAGATGACAACAATGATGATGATGAGGAGCAAGAGAAGGAGGTGAAGGAAGTGATCTTTTAAAGGTTAGTGGGCATAAAAATGGCCAAGAGGTTATAACTTTGTTCAATAATGATTCTACTTGTCAAAGACTGTGGCTCGACACGATATTTGTTGACCGAATTTATTGTGTACAATATGTGGAGAGACCTATTGTGGATTGTTGGGATCAGGTGGTATCCAATTTGGCTCTTTTGATCCAATAATACTATTAGCTTATGGATTTCCGACTCATGAGTTTTTGAAATGAGCTCAACGTGAGACTATTGGAGACACACTCTTATTCTTTTCAAGGGGTTTTACACACAAAGTCAATGATTATTTCTTACATAGTCTACTCACATACATAAAATACAACAAACTAACCTACCACTTGTTGAATGATAGATTGATTCGAGGTAGTTATAGTGAGAACGCTTACCAAAATTGCTATGTTATATTTGTATGCCTTGTTAAACATTTCTCCATGATCCATATGCGTTGCTCCTTGGTCATGTACTTTCTTCCATTTTCACCATGCAAAGAGAGGAGTTACAGGAAAGCTTGAGGAAAAGAAGCACCACTCATCCCTTCCTCCCTCACTCTTTCAACCACACATCTCACCCTTAACATAACACATCAAGATGGAGTAGAGAATAAGATAAAAAGAGATGATAGCTTCACTCCTTGTCTCTCACTCTCTCACTCTCACACACATTTCCTCTTCCTTACTCTTTCTCAATAGGCAATATAGGAGAAAGATAATACGAGCTTGAATTAGCACACATATAAATAGCTTTTTCCATTCTTTCTCATTTTTTATATACAAGTTTCTAGGTTTAGGGTTTACCCCTTGGGCATCCTATCTAATTTTCTAACACATAACCAATCTTTCCTCATTTGCATACGTTCCATAAGGCCTTTGAGCTTTCATTCCTCTTGAATTAACTAATACTTCCATAACTTTTCAACAAATAATGAATGACTTATTTCATTTGTATCTTAGAAAGTGGATAGTCATTTAAAAATTCCTTGATGACATTCTTATTTATAGTAAGTTGTTGAAGGAACATGTAAAATATTTGTGAACTATTCAAGTGCGAATTTTTTCGCATAGAGGTGTCATATTGTGTTTATGTCATCTCAATTGATGGCATTTGGATTGATCTTGAAAATGTTCGAGTAGTGCTTGATTGGTCTATTCTAGGAATTATAATGTAAGTAAAATATTTTTTCAATTTAGTGGATTTTTAAAGAAATTCGTAAAGGACTATGCTCATATTACTGAATCCTTGATACGTTTGCTTGAGGATATTTAAAGCAAGAAGAAGCATGTTAGTTTGGTGGTTGTTTGGACTAGTGAGCTCAATCAATGCTTTTAAATATTGAAATGACTGGTTATTACTATATTAATATTGTAGATTATTGATCTAAATAAACCATTTGAGGTTCATACGGATATAAGCGACTATGCTTTGGTTACTGTCCTTTATCAAGATGGTCGACCTATTGTATTCGAAAGCTGTAAGCACACCGATATCTAAACATGGTATACCACCTAAGAGAATGAATTATTGATGTTCATCCATGCACTCAATGGCGTTATTATTTGTATGGCTCTCAGTTTATTATTTGGACAAACCATTCATTAAAATACATTTGTGATTAGCTTGATCTCCGTGGTTGCAATGCAAGATGAGTAGAGCTTATACAAGAGTTTGACTTTGAAATTTACTTTAGAAAGAGCGCAATTAATGTTATTGTCAATGCTCTTAGTCAAATTTTTGAAGTTAATGCTTTATCCTTCTCCAAAATTTTGATTGATTTTTATCTTTATTTCAAAGGGCGTTGCCAAAATGATGTTCACTTTTAGTAAGATGAAGCAACTAGTTGAAGAGGGACCTTGTAGACTAGGGAGCTTTGGCGTCTTGGACACCCGAAAGTTCGCTATTGAGAGAGAGAGAATAGAAAAATATTCCATTCGTAATGATTGTTTTTTAAACAAGGGAAAGTGTGCGTGCTTAATGATCAGGATATCTATAAGAAATTTTTTTACGTGTTAAGATATGCTGAGCATTGGACACCTTAGTATACATCAAACTTTGGCTTTGTTTACTTGCTACTTTTATTGGCCACATATTAAGATTGTGGGTGAGTCTTATGTGCGTGAGCGCTTGTAGTGTCAGCTTAATAAAGTTGAATGGCACAGATAGACATGGACGTTGCACATTTACAAATTCCCAATAGAAAGTGAAGTAGCATTTCTATGGATTTTGTAGTAGGAATGCCCCGTACAAATTGAGAGCATGATGGAACTAGGTTGTGGTTGACCGATTGAAAAAAATAGGTCAATTCATTTCTACAAAGATGACGATGAAGAGCCACGAGTTGGCTAGTCTCTTTGCCAAATATCTTTATAGACTTTATGGTTTGCTCGATGAAATAGTTATTGACCAGGATTCTAAGTTCGTTGGCCATTTTTGGCAAACATTTTTCAAAAAATTGGAAACTCGATTATCCATGTTGACCTTAGAACATCCTTGAAACATCTTGAATTGATAGATAAACTAAACAGACAAATCAAACCATAGAGAATATGCTATATGTATATGTCTCCTATAGGTAGGTAATCTCATTGGGAGTGTTATCTTTCTTAGATTGAGTTTGCTTATAACAATTCTAAGCATTCGGCTATGGGTTATAGCCCATGTATGCTTATGTACGGTTATGAGTCAAAACCACCGATTACCATTTTATTGATGGGGTGAAAATGCAATCTATAGTTGACTTCCTGTATGATATGTAGGAGATGTTAACGATTGCTAGAGAAAGCATTAAAACGGCCTAGGATTGTGCTACATTTTATGCTAACCAACTCTTAAAGTTCCAAAGAACTTTGATTCAATAACTACTGGTAAGTGCTAAAATTTCTTCAAAGTATTGTGGTGCTTTACAGATTACCAACAAGATAAGTAACATGTTTTATGAGCTGGATTATACTTTATGCTAATTGTTGATGATTTTAGCATGATGACATGGGTGTACCTCTTGGAGTTGAAGTCCGATTCATTCTTACACTTTAAGGATTGATTAATCTTTGATGAAAAAAGGTTTGATAGGAATTTCAAGACTCTACGTTTTGACAATGGTAGGGAGTTTGTCTCCAACAAGAGCTGGCTAGGTTTTATGTAGATAGTGATATTCATTAGGAGTTTGCAAATATGAACACACCTCAGGGGAATTGCATATTGGAGCGGAAGAATCATAGTGCGATCAAGATGGAATAGACTATGATGGAGCATCGATAGATACCCCAGTGTGTATGGGTTGAAGCAGTAGCCACCACTGTCCACGTCCTTAATCAATTACCTACATCTGCCATAGTTGACATGACACCTTTTGAGGCTTACTTTGATCGAAAGTTAAATGTGTCATATTTGAGGGTGTTTGAGTGTGTTGCTTGTGTTCACATCTGAAAGGAACAAAGGGATAAGTTTGAGCTAGCTTTAAAACGATAGTTGTTTGTGGGTTAGAGCTTCACAAGGATATATGCTTTATGATTTTGTTTCATGGGAGGTATATACGAGTTTGAGATGTTCGGTTTGTGGAGTTTGCAGATGTAGAAGGGGGTGCTAAGCATCCAGTACTTGCAGATCTGGCCTTGGAAGCCTATGTCCCTTGAGGCTCCACCATTAGTGGAGGAGGAGATGGCTTCACCACCAGATTCACCCATTGAGTTGGGACCCGTGGATGTCCTGGAGACTTTATCAAAGGTAGAGTAGCAAGGGGAGTATTGGCCTTCTCCTTGTTGTGCACGTAATATACTTTATGATGCAGGGATTGAGGAGATCCTGAGGATTGGTAGTTGTAGGATGGCCCACAATGATATTGGAGAAACTAGGTACATTCCACCGAGCTTGTTTGTACTAACTATTGTTTGATGTCTTTTGCCATATAGGGTAGGGAGTTCAAATTCGTGAGGGAGGCTTTGCAATTATAGCATTGGAAGAAGTCTATAGAGTAGGAGTTGGAGGCTATTGAGAAAAATGACACTTGGGATCTTATGCCATGGCCCATTCATAGGAAGATAGTTGGAGTCAAGTGGTGTTGAGAAATAGACAAATGATGTATGCTCCAAGAAGAGAGGTCCTGAATCCCATATGCACAGTGAGGAGAGTGGACAACCCAACTTCTATAAAGCATTGTACTTGACCATCACTTTTACAATGATGAATTCTGACTCCAAGCTTCCATCTTGGAACCTAATTCACTTGTGTAACAATTGTTTGCTCATTGTCCATGTCAACATGAAATTAGTTTTTACCTTCCAACCTCCGTAGCTCCTGCTATGCTCTAGATCCAACATTTTCACATGGTATTAAAGCTCAGCTGAGCATGGCATAACTCTCCTCTCTGCTCTCTCAGTCCCTCTTAACCTTAGGTCATCTCAGATCTAGCTCATGGTTCCATTTCTCGCTTCCATCTCCACTTGACCTTGTGGTGGCCATAGCCAAAACAGCACCTACCTGACTTTGAGCTTCTGGATCTCTCAAACCAGAGCATATCTCTTCAAGCTCTCGCTTGGAAATCTATTCCTTGACTCCCTAGGTAACTTTCTATCACTTCAAACACTGGCATTACCCTTGGCTATAGCTCAACATTGACGAAATTTGAGTTCGCTATTGAAACTGTACTTGTTGGCATTTATACGGTGGCCTGCTCCTCCTGCATGTAGCGCGATACTCGCTGTCACCATAGGGCAACTGAAGCTCTACCTCTAAGCTTTCTCCAGCTTCGAGGGTTCCCTAAATGATCTCTTGTATGAGGTGAAATCTGAGAAAAACCAGTCAGGTATAGAAACCCTAACTGTGGACTCCATAGCCACTCAAGCTTCAAGCTCATCTTTCCTACATTTTCTCACTCTTGCCACTTGAACCAAGTTCCTACCACTGAGATCTGTAATTTCCAGCAAAGCATCTCGCTAAATCAACAAGCAAGAAGTAGATCAAGCATCAACATCCAACATTGAGCTCCAAGATAGTATCCTTTTATTACTCATGCAGTGTTGTTAAACACTAATCACCTTGTGTCTCTTGACACATTGAAGTACAACTCTTTTGCTGGCTGATTTGCTGCTGATAAAAAATGGCAGAGCTTGAACAAGTAGCAAAGTTCAATGGAGAAGGTTTCCATGCCTGGAAGGAAAAGACCATGTACCACCTCATGAGGAAAGACCTCTGGGATCTCTTTGAAGATAATGAAGGTGATGTAGATGGTGGGAAAGAAGATTCAGAAAGTGGGATCCTTGCAATAGCCTCACCAAAAACCAAAGAATGGAAGAAGATGAATAACAAGGCACTAGGCATCATTGCTTGGGGACTAAGTGATAATATGTTACATCATATCTTTGGCATCAGATATGCTAGAACTGCTTGGGAGGAACTTGACAAGATCTTTGGTACCCAAGCAAAGAATTCAAAGGTAAATAACTCATGCAGTTTTATAAACTGGATATAAAAGATAGTGCTTCCATGACCATACATATTAACAAGTTCAAGAGCCTAAAAACCAAGCTTGCAACTCTTAAAAAGAATATTGATGAAGATCAAGCAATAGCTATACTACTTGCAAGTGTAAATAAGGATCCATACGAGAATCTTATATCCATCCTAAGTAATGTTTCAAGTCTCTCACTTAAAGATATTGAGCACTCACTACTTAATGGAGAAAGCAAAGTTAAAGATATTGAGAATCTTGTGTCCATCCTAAGTAATGTTTCAAGTCTCTCACTTAAAGATATTGAGCACTCACTACTTAATGGAGAAAGTAAAGTCAAAAGCAAGGATGCAAAGGAACACACCACTAACAACAGTCTCTTGTACACCAAGGGCACTTATGGAGCAAAAGGTTGTGGTCGAGGACTCAACACCAATAACAATAAGGATCGGATTATATGTCATTACTGTGGCAAGACTGGCCATATAGCTAGTGACTGTTTCCACAAGAAAAGAGCACAGCAAATGCAGAATGATCACCACTTGAACCGGTTCATGAATAAAGAAGAATAAGAAGATGCTTTTGCTACCATCAATAACTCTGACAGATTGTTCTAAAGAAATTTCATTGTATCTTTTATATGTTTTTCCATAGTGGATCTCTATTTTTCCCTTAGTGGATTTGCTTTGTAAAAACCCTTGCCAAAGATGTAAAGTTTCAAGCTTTAACTTGACTAGGTTGCCTATAAGCTAGTCTCCCAAGCCATGTCATCATATAGAGGGGGGCAAAAGCCAACAAGTGTAGGAACTCATCATTTGAGGGGGGGTGTTGAGAAATAGATAAATGATGTATGCTCTAGGAAGAGATGTCTTGAATCCCATATGCACAGTGAGGAGAGTGGAACAACTTAACTTCTATAAAGCATTGTACTTGACTATCACTTTCACAATGATGAATTCAATATCATGATACTTTCCTCTTTCAGTTAGTGTCATTGTTATTGTTAGTCTAATACACAAGATCGTCTTTATGAGTCCAAGCTTCTAGCTTGGAACCTAATTCACTTGTGTAATAGTTGTCTACTCATCGTCCATGTCAACATGAATTTAGTCTTCATCTTCCAACTTTCATAGCTCCTGCCATGCTCTAGATCCAACATTTTTACAAGTGGGTCTTTAAGACCAAGTACCATAGTGATGGCACTTTGGATAAGCACAAGGTGCGGCCCGTTGCTAAGGGATTTGTGCAATGGCTAGGAGTGGATTTCTATGACGCCTTTTCACCTACAGCTCCGATGGCTATCATTAGGGCAATTCTTGCCTTAGCCAGCCATAGAAGATGGCCGGTTTATTAACTTGATGTGAATTTGCTTTCGTTAATGGTGATTTAAAGGAGGGGATCTATGTTTATTAGCCTCTTGGTTTTTCCTCATCAATGGCAAGTATGGATGTTTCTCTATTGATCCCCAATTGTATGCCCACACCTTAGATGGAGGGTACTTGTTGTTCATGCTTTATGTGGATGATCTCATTTTGACAGTGACCATGCATAGAAGGTCAATGTAAAGAAAATACCCTAACACAGAAGCATAAACAAAAACCGTACGACAAAGCACAGACTGATAAAAGAACACAGTTAGGGTTAGGGTTAGGGTAACTCAGAGACAATGAACACGGTGAATAAATGAAATGATATGACTACTAATAATACGATGCTCATGCAGCAAACACACTATGCAGTGAATGAATACTAAACCTCAAACTCCTGTATCTCAAGGATCAGGGCAAGGGTAGTGAGCTGGAGAGTGTGTCGTACTTCGAACAGATCCTGGATCGCAGCAAGGCAGCCTCCGGATGTCGAACACCAGCAAATGCAGCAATGTGAGCTGGATCTGATACCAGACTGCAGTCTAGAGAGAGAGTGTGCAAAAAACGCAGGTTGTGGAGGAAGGTAGACAGCAAATGCAGGCAGTAGAGGGAGGTAGATAGCAAACGCAGGTAGTGTGGAGGTTGGTGACAGCTGTGGAGAGAGAAAAACTGTTAGGCGCAACAGGTAGAGAGAGAAAACTGCCAAACGACAGCTGACAGGTGAGAGAAAGACTGCAGCGACTGCAGCAGGAGAGAGAAAACTGTCAGCGTGGCAGTTGGGGCCTGCAAACGCAGCAGTTTGCTGACGTGGCAGGTTGTACGACAGCAGTGCAAATGATCAACAGTTTTGCCAGGCAGAAACAGCAGCAATCAACGTGTGGAGGGCTGGAAACAGGTGCCTGACTGTAGGGAATAGTGCTGGACAGCAAGGGCTGAGATGTCCTCCGCGAACGGGGTGTGGGCAGCAAGCTAATAACACTTGAAACCTGCAAAAACGAGATTAAGGAAAGAGTGGAAGGCTGACTGTCAATTTATAGAAAATTAGAGTTACAGATCCTCTTCCACTTAACTCTCTCGATCCGCTCCCCGTTTTAGGGTTTTGGCTAAAATAAGCCTAAAATAAGCATGTTTTGGGGCTATTTAAGTGGCTAAGAGCAATTCTTAGCATAATACCCCCTCTCAGGCCCAAAATAGGGCGAGAAAAGTAGGCTAGCCTAAATTCTGATTTACCTTAAGGCGTCCTATCCCAAAGCAGCCAAGGCATCGGACAAAGGGTGCACGTCGGCTGCCCAGTGGCCTACCAAGACTACAAAGGCGATGGTTATCTTACCAAGGGAGCCCAAGTGATCACCCCAGAGAGGCCAGGGCATCGGACCAAGGGTGCTCGGTAGCTGCCCAAGGGCCTATCAAGTCCTACAAAGGCGGATTGAATCAATGGACTTTAAAAAAAAAAAGTTTTGAAAATACATAAGTAATATAGGGGCAGCGGCCGATTAAGTGATAAATAGGAAAAGATAAAGAGAGTTTTAAACGCAAGTCAAGCACAAAACTAGCAAGCCAATCCTTGGCACTGACTAGGAGAAGTGTCTAAGGATGATAAAAAGTGGGTGTATGTGCCAATCATGTGGTGAAGATATGGTAGAACAAAGCTAAAAGCTGATGGGACTTTAAACATGTAGAAGGCTCGCCTTGTAGTGTAAGGGTTTTGGCAAAAGCACGACATTGATTATGAAGAGACCTTTGCTCCTACTGCACGGTTGACTTCCTTTCGGTTGCTACTCGCGCTCACCGCTCACCACGGCTGGCTGATACATCAGATGGATGTCAAGAGTGCCTTCCTGAACGGATACTTGGAGGAGGAAGTCTATGTGGAGCAGGCACCGGGCTTTTCTTCAGGGAATGCTAGGGATTAGGTATTCTGCTTGCAGAAAGCTCTTTATGGGCTGAAGCAAGCGCCGTGGTGTTGGTTCCATAGAATGGATGAGTTCTTACAGACTCATGGATTCCATTCTACCCCTTATGACCCGAACTTATATGTTCGATCCACACCAGAGGGGGTTAGCTATATCCTGCTATACGTTGATGACTTACTCATCACAGGTTCAGATTCTGCTACCATAGCGGAAATTAAGGCTAAGCTTAAAGCTACATTTGAAATGATAGACCTTGGTTTGTTGTGCTAGTTTTTGGGGATGGAGGTAGTTCGTTCTGGAGGATGTATTTTTGTGTCACAGGAGAAGTACGCACTTCAACTTGTGGAACAATACACTTCGGATCAAACACGGCCAGTGGCCACGCCTCTTGATCCTACTGTCCACTTGTCGAAGGATTCCCTAGGACAACCCTTCGATGCACACACCTATCATTCTGTTGTCGGAGAACTTCTTTGGTTAATTTACACTAGGCCAGATTTAGCTTACTCAGTTAGCATACTCAGTCAATATTTCACAGCACCTAGGATGTTACATTGGATTGCATGTCTTCGTGTGTTGTGTTATTTACAGTGTTCTTATTCTTATGGCTTGACATATGGTTTTGGTTTATGTTTGCAGGGGTACATTGATTCTGATTGGGTAGGAGATCCTGACACCTGGCGTTCCCATGGTGGCTACCTCTTTACTTGGTCCAGCCGTAAGCAAGAGACGGTGGCGGCTTCCTCAGCCGAGGCTGAGTACCGGGCTCTCTTCGATGGCACCACCGAGGCCATCTGTCTGAGGAGTTTACTAGCGGCACTTCATTTTCCTTGTGTCTCTCCCACAATTGTCTACTGCAACAACCAAAGTGCCATTGCCCTTGCGGGCAATCCGATCATCACACCATGGGAGAGGGGGTATTGAGAAACCCTTCACCCCTCACCCGCAGTTTGTGTTTTTTGCATTTCTGCGTTTTGCGTTTAGGGTTTGCAGCCCCAAAAAGGGGCCCCGTCCTAGATTGACTGTGCCTAATTATAGGCCACTCTCTTATTCATTCCTTATGACTGATTCATTCAGTCTATTACCTCTTCTCTCCAGCCTCTCCACTACCCTCTTAGACCTTTAGGAGGACATTGCAGTTCGTGGTTTATGGCTGTCTTCATCATCTTCCTTGTGCTACGACACCCTTGTTCCCTTGTATCACATTCACTCCATGATTCAGGTCTTCATCATTCCATTCATCAGAGTTTTTTCTCTCTTCTCTTCTCTTCTCCATGTTTGCCGAGTTCACTCCGTGTTCCTCCCCGCCAACCCTACTGTCTCGTTGGTACGCCATCTTCTGACACTGCCTGCATTTGCTGTCTACCTCCCTCTACTGCCTGTGTTTGCTGTTTACCTCCCTCCACAGCCTGTGTTTTTTGCACACACTCTCTCTCGACTACAGTCTGCATCAGATCCAGCTCACATTGCTGCGTTTGTTGGTGTTTGACATCCGGAGGCTGCCTTGCTGCGATTCGGGATCTGTTCGGAGTACGACACTCTCTCCAACTCATTGCCCTTGCCTTGATCCTTGAGATACAGGAGTTTGAGGTTCAGTATTCATTCACTGCATAGTGTGCTTGCTGCATGAGCATCGTATTATTATTAGTCATATCATTTCATTTATTCACTGTGTTCATTGTCTCTGAGTTACCCTAACCCTAACCCTAACTGTGTTCTTTTATCAGTCTATGCTTTGTCGTACGGTTTTTGTTTATGCTTGTGTGTTAGGGTATTTTCTTTATCAGAGCAAGGGTAATGAGCTAGAGAGTGTGTCGTACTCCGAACAGATCCCGAATCGCAGCAAGGCAGCCTCCGGATTTCGAACACCAGCAAACGCAACAATGTGAGCTAGAGCTGATACAGACTGCAGTCTAGAGAGTGTGCAGAAAACGCAGGCTATGGAGGGAGGTAGACAGCAAATGCAGGCAGTAGAGGGAGGCAGACAGCAAATGCAAGTAGTGTGGAGGTTGGTGACAGCTGTGGAGAGAGAAAAACTGTTAGGCGCAGCAGGTAGAGAGAGAAAACTGCCAAACGACAGCTAACAGGTGAGAGAAAGACTGCAACGACTGCAGCAGGAGAGAGAAAACTGTCAAGGCGGCAGCTGGGGCCTGCAAATGCAGCAGTTTGCTAACGTAGCAGGCTGTACAACAGCAGTGCAGATGATCAGTAGTCAGTCGCCAGGCAGAAATAGCAGCAATCAGTGTGTGGAGGGCTGGAAACAGGCGCGTGACTATAGGGAATGGTGCTGGACAGCAAGGGTTGAGATGTCCTCTGCAAACGGGGTGTGGGTAGCAAGTTGATAACACCTGAAACCTGCAAAAACGAGATTAAGGAAAGAGCAGAGGGCTGATTGCCAATTTATAGAAAATTAGGGTTCTAGATCCTCTCCCGCTTAACTCTCTTGATCTTCTCCCCGTTTTAGGGTTTTGGCTAAAATAAGCCTAAGATAGGCATGTTTTGGGGCTGTTTAAGTGGCTAAGAGCAATTCGTAACACAACAAGGAGGCATTACATGAGATGCTAGAGATGATGGATATGGGACTTCTTCCAACAGTGGTACGTGTAGGAGCATTTTACCACTTTTTAGATGGAGGATTGTAAGACTATTTCTACTCCCATAGATCGGAATTGGAAGGCTGCGGCCCATGTAGATTCTCCGCCAATACATGCTATCCACTACAGACACTTATTTGGATCATTGATATGGCTCCTAAATACTCAAATTGGTTTTTGTTTTCTTGTAGGTTTGCTTGCAGGGTTCATGGGTGAACCCAAGCTGGTCCATTGGAAGGCTACTATGTGGATTTTGTAGTTCCTAAGGGGGACCTCAACCTAGGTATTTATTATCAAGCAGGAACAAGAGATTTAGCCTTTGTTCTACAAGGTTGGAACTTGGGCTGGCGATGTTGACCGTAGGAGGTCAAGTGTAGGATACAGATCCTTGAGCCTCATGCCACATCCAGGATCTGAGAAGGGGTGTTTGAAATTCAGTTATTGCCTGGATAGGCACAGGCAGTGTACAGTTGTACAGTTATTACTCTTGGGAAGATCTATGCATTTCCTCAATCAGGTCGGACAGTTCCATGCAGTCGCCAGCTGACCTCTAGCAGTTCTGGGCAGTCGTGCAGGTGTGCAATAGTTGGACAGTGCCATGTGGCATGCTGGCAGCACTTTTGCTGCATTTTATGTATTTATTTATTGTTATTTGCAGCAGTCGGTCAGTTTTTGGCTGGCCGACCTGCAGATTTTATTATTTTATTTCTGCCTATGTATTGGCTGGCCTGTCATGGTCATTCTCACTTGTCTTTTCAAGTGGAGTGAGATTGTTTGGTGGAGATACACTAGACAGCCTGTTCTACATGTCTGCCCTTCTTTATTTTAGCATTCATTCACTGCAGATTTCTGTGTTCTACTGTCTCTTTCTCTCTTCCTCTTCTCTGTGTGTTCTTTTTTTCTCAGTCTGGCTGACAGAGAATGAAGTTTGTTTGGAAAGATAGAGAGATATGAGAGTTTAGAGGTTAAAGAGTACGAGAGAGGAAACCAGAGTATAACAGATGTAATTTGCATATAACAGAAACAATCTGCATTTAATGCAGAACCAGGCCGTTTGAAAAAAATGATTCAGGGGGGCAGCTTAGGGGCTTGCTTCCTCTCAAAGTTAAAGGTTCAAATTGAAACCATGAAAGAGAGATCAAAAGTATTAAATGAAAGGGCAATTGCATTTAGGCGAAGTTGTCAATCCAGGTGTCATATAGAAAAGAAGATTCAAGACTTTTAAGACTGTGTTCTCATCCTGCCATACAGCCCCCAAATCACCACAGGCTATGCTACGTGGACTATACACGTTCAGGCTCCCCTCTTCCCCCCACACGGGGGCACCATGGATGCCCAACTGAACGCAAACGGGCTGCCTCAACGGCAATCCGTTCCAGGCCGCCGCCCTCCAACTTCCATCTCTCTCTCTCTTTCTCTTTCTTGACTGGACCTTTGTCTCTCTCTTCCTCTTCAACTGATCACTGCCGATGCCACATGACTGATCATAGCCAGTGCCTTCATTCTTTCTCACATCATGGCTGTCTCATGGCAGTCAAGGACAATCATACTCTTCTTTTCTCCAAACATTATGTGCACTTTCTCTCTCCTCAACATCATTTACTTGGATTTCTCTTTTCCCAATATCAAAATTATCTGATGTACTAAGGCTAACATTAAACGTTGATCAATAACAATGTTAACATAAATATTAATCATAACATTAATATAAACAGTAAGGGTTAAGAACCACATTAAAATTTAATGTTACATTACCATTAAAATTAATGATAACATCAGGTCAGTGTGATTAAGAGAGAAATTTCGATGCTCAAACAAATTGAGATTTTGACCACTAATGACAGTCCACCATAGCCTTGGAGTGGTAACATCTTAGGCTCCCTCATCAATGCAACCGAAAACTTCATGCACATGAATCATGCCAACACAAAAACGTGAGCATGAGTACTAGACAAGAAACGTACCTTGTCAAACCCACCACCCGCAACACATGCCTCCTATGCACACCCCTCCTACTAGTAGTATCCCATACCACCCTAAATGAGACAAAAGCGTACTTGGCAAGTGGAAGTCATCGGATCTCATACCCAATTGTAAGTTGATGCTTTGTGCCAAATGAAATGTTCCCCTTGGATCCAACTTGCCTACGAGACATGACACAAGCCACATTCGTGAATATAAGGGACTGGACATCAAACTCTCATCCTAGCCATAGAGCCAAATGCACTCACCCTCGAGCCTAGGAGCTAGCAACACTTCAAATTTTGGGTCATGACCACATCCCGAGGGTTGGTGTCCCATACCACCAACTCACACCATCTCAGTGTACGGATGTATTGGCCAATGGGCTAAGAGTTCAAGAGTGGTGATCACACAATTATGTGAACAAGAGGGCCTTGATTCCTATAAATAGGACTCAGCTGCCTTAACCTTGAAGTGTACTTAGTGCATACACACTAAGTCACTTCATAATCATTGTGACCAATTCTATTAGCATCCACTTAGATGTTCTAAGGATATAATGGAGACACTGGATTTACTAGAGGAGGCCCCTTTAGAGAGTATGATGGGATTTAGGAGCGTGGGTTTGAAGGGGTGTAGTCCTTGATAGGCTAGGCAACATGTCCTTAGGATACACTGCAAGGCTAAAGAGAAGACTTTAGATGAGCAGGATCAAAGCGCGACCATTAGCCACTTTCCATTGGTATAGACAAGGCATCTCAAATCATTTCTTGTCAAACTTTTGGAGAAAACTAGATGAAAAATTTAGATTAGATGACAACTTTAGCCTCTTCCTATGGCTATTAGCTCACAGGAGCTTAGTAGTTGGTACATGGCTTGGATATGGTAGTGTACTTGTGGCATGTGCAAGATGTGGTGAGCCAAAGGAGATGCAAAGGCACTGCTTATGGGATTGTTCTACAATCTTGGATATATAAAGGATAGTCCTCAAGATGGTATTTCATGGCACAACAAAGACCATAGTTGTGACTTGGGGGGTTGTAGTTTGGGTCACAAAAGAAGGCTCAACATGGGTATAAGGATTTTCAAGGGAGCCACTCCTTTCTCATCATTGGTTAGCATCTGAGGAGGATTCACACCATTGCAGATTGCTCACAAGCACAATGGACCTGGGGACATTGCCATAGATGAGAGTTGATTGCTAGTATTATTTCTTGGTACATTTGGACTGCAAGGTACATCCATACAATAGAACTCTATGATGCCTTCACTCTATAGAGACTATTTCAAGGTTTTGGAGAGAGATCATCCATACTCTACTTGGGAGATGAGAGAGGTTGTAGGTGTGAGAGCGCAAAACGGGAGAACACGAACACAGAGGAGGAGAGAGAGAGAACAGAAAATGACGGAAGAAAATCTGCACTGACTGTAATGAATGCTGAATACAAAACTGTGGACTGATCAGTCCCTGCACGCAGCCCGAAGCGTCAGTGAGGGAACCAGATCAGGCTGATGATGACGGTAGCACCGAAGATGGAGGAAGATGACGGAGTCGGAGTGTGCACCTGCCAAAGAAGGAGGGAAGATGATAATACTACTGACTGCCAAGTGGGAAATGGCTATAAATAGCCAAAAAACCCAAAAACTGGCCGACCTGAAATTTGAGGCCATAAATATGTCCGACCAACATTTAATGCTGATCCGACCAGCATTTAATGCTGGTAAAAATGCCAGAAATGCTCAGAAAAATCCCGGAAAGGGTGGACAATGTCCGGCGGGTGAAGCAGGCTGAAGAATGCAAAAACTGCCCCGGGAAATGCACATAAAATCCCAACTGGAGAAGAAAATGCACTGAAATGCAATAAACTGAGTGCTCTAGAATGAGCTACCTCCTCCGTCAAAACAAGTGATAGACAAGTCAGAGCTCCTAAAGTCCTCATCTGACTCAGACTGAGGCTCACGGGCAGGAGATGACAAGGCATGACAAACATGACTGCTAACACCCCCTCTCAGATCCTGGATGTGGCAGAAGGCCAAGGGAGAAACGGATCCTGGGGTGGCAAGAGGAATGCCAAGGTCGATGAAGTCCGTTGATGTAGATTGCTACTGAAGGAGCTCCTCACGATCCTGGGAATCCCCCTCTAAAACACTAGGGGCCAGGGAATCCACAGCCGCATCACCGAGAGCGTCCCCCTCTGAAAGGTATGGGAGGTACGAGGGAACCACCGGAGGAGAGGGTGGGGGATGGGAAGGAACCTGTGGAATAGAAGGTGCACAAGCGGGAACGGGTGTAGCAATAGACTGCTCGGAGGACCCTGCATCAAAGAAGGGGAATGGAGCCTGTAAAGCCCGCTCTCCTGCCAACCTGTAGATAAGATAGCTTCTGTAAAAGAATCCTCAATAACAACGGCATGCTCGGTGAAGATCACTCGTGTGCCAAGCCTCGTAAAGCCATAAACTGAGAGGAGGGGAAGGCCCAAATCCGGAACATGTAGGGCCTGTGAAAAGGAGCTCGAAGGTCGGTCGGTAAACAAAGGCAATGTGCCAACACTACTAATAGGCACCGATAAAATGTCACCAACAGTGACTGAACCCTCTGATGGACGTAGATCCTGTAACAAATCACCTCGGGGAGTCATATGACTCGAAGCACCACTGTCCACTAACAAAGGCTGCGCAGAAGACACTGCAGCCACGGAAGAAGGATCCTCCTCCAAAGCATGGATATGAAGGAACACTGACTCATGGGTAACAATTGGTGTAGAGGTAGAAGAAGGCTCCGATGTAGATCCATTCTTCGCTCCCGGACGAAGGTGAGGGTACTTCTTCCAACATTTCTCCTCTGGATGTGTCCCTTTCCCACAGTGTGGGCACTTCGGTCTCTCTGAATCTAAGTCAGAGCCTGAAGAATTGTCCTTCTTCTTAGCCTTTGACTTCGTCTTCTTCTTCTTTTGTCCTCCCGAACCTGCAACAAAGGCTCTAGTGGAGTTGGATCCACTAGCACTGACCTCTCTGAGTTGCTCGTCATGCTCCAAGACAAGCGGGGATAGCTCCTCCCATAGAAGCTTCTCACGGGTCCTCAATGTAAGAAGGCTGGTGTAGAAGACATCAAACCGAGGCGATGGCAGCTGAGTCAAAAGAATCATAGCCATGTCTTCAGAAGATATCGTCCGACCGAGGGATGCAATCTCATCCCTCATATCTTGTAATCTGTTGATGTGGTCCTTCATGGAAGGGCTATCATCAATAGCGAGCATCCGCAACTTCTTTTCGAGAGATATCCGGTGGGCAAATGTCTTCTGTTGATAGAGAGACGTGAGCTTTCTCCACACGTCTGCTGCAGTCTTCAACCTGTGAACATGAACAAGGACAGAATCCTGCAAACTCAGAAAGAGGAAAGATCTGGCTCTAGAATTAAGCCGATCCCATAATGTTGCACGATCCATAGATGTCCCATTTGCGGGATCCACCTGAGGCCGGGGAATAGGAACAGAAACAAGCTCCCAAAGATCGAAGGAGTCCAAGATACACTCCACCTTGTAGGACCATAGAGAAAAGTTGGAGCCATCCAACCGGTCCTCTTTGGGCAGCTGAGGAAGTACGGGTACCTGTAGAGGGGGTACCAAAAGCTGCACCTTCGGCCCACTGGAAGGGGATTGCCGAGATACATGAATAGTGAAAGGTGAGAAGGATCGAAGCTTGCACGCGAGCTATGGCGGGAGAGCAAGAGTAAGAAAAGAGAGAGACAAGAAATGGGAACTCCAATAGTCACAATGTGTGACCGGGCCTTCCTTTATTCAAACTGTCACTAAAAGAATAAAGAATAAAGTGACGTGACGGGCGTCCGCCACCTGCAGTGTGCAGTGGTGGGTACTGTCAGTGTAGTAATACACGGGGCGGCACGGCGGAGGCGCCTTTACCCCCAACAACCTCCCACTTAAAGGCGAATCTGCCCTAGTGAGAGAGAAAAGAAAAAAAGAAAAGACAGTACAAATGTACATAGGTACAAGGGATGAGGAAAGGTGACATCTCATCCAACGCCCATTAACCTCCTGAGGAAGGCAAGGTGCTCAATAGTGAGGCTCTTCGTGAGTAGATCTGCAGGATTCTCGTCAGTGGAGATCTTGACAAGGTCAACAGACTTGTCCTCCACGACACCACGTATGAAGTGATACCTCACCTCAATGTGTTTCGTCTTCACATGGAAGACCGGATTCTTAGCCAACTGAATGGCACTCATAGAATCCGAATGCAGTGTAGGTGTAGCATCAATCCCAAGGTCAACAACTAGACGGCCTAACCATATGGCCTCCTTGCAAGCTTCAGTGGCTGCAACATACTCGGCCTCAGTGGTAGACAAAGCCTTCTGAACCCTGGACATCCAAGAGACAGCCCCTCCAGCATAGGTGAATACATAGCCAGAAGTGGACTTCCTACTATCTGCATGTCCTGCATAATCGGAGTCAGTGTACCCCACGACCCCTGTATCCTGGCTGCCATAGCAAATACACATATCTGCTGTGCCCTTCAGGTATCTCATGACACCCTTCACGGCATCCCAATGTCTGCTGCCAGGTGTAGCCATATAGCGTGCCACAACACCAACTGCATGCGCAATATCTGGACGAGTGGCTATCATGGCATACATCAAACTGCCCACGGCTGAAGCATAAGGGATCTTGGCCATCTCGGCCCTCTGCTCATCTATCTGCGGACAATCGGCCTGTGATACCTTCACATAAGAAGGTAATGGACAGCCAATAGGCTTTACGTCCTGCATGCGGAAGCGCTCAAGGACTTTATGAATGTACTCCCGCTGTGAGAGATACAAAAGCCCCTGATGCCTATCGCGCTTAATGCGCATCCCAAGTATATGTGAGGCCTGTCCCAAATCCTTCATCTCAAAGCTCTTCTTCAGCTGAGATTTAAGAGCATCTAGCTCATCATGAGCTTTCCCTGCTATCAGCATATCATCAACATAGAGTACCAAGATAAGCAAACTACCATCACTGGCTTTCTTCGTGTAAAGACACGGATCCATAGCACTCCTGCTATAGCCCTGTGACTGCATAAAGGCATCAAACTTATGATACCATTCCCTAGGTGCCTGCTTCAAGCCATACAAGCTCTTCTTCAACTTGCACACTAGGTGCTCCCTGCCAGGTTCTGCAAAGCCCTTAGGCTGATCCATATAGATCTCATCATGCAAGTCCCCATGTAGAAAAGCCGTCTTGACATCCATCTGATATAGATCCAAGTCAAGCTGTGCAACCAAAGCCAAGACTAAGCGCAGGGTGGTCATCTTAACCACAGGAGAGAAGACCTCATCAAAGTCCACACCATGTTCCTGCTTAAAACCCTTTGCTACCAATCTAGCCTTGTATGCCGGCTTGGGGTGTCCAGAGGTACTTTTCAGCTTGTACACCCACTTGCATGGCAAAGCCTTCTTGCCCTTAGGTAAGACAACCAAATCCCAAGTCTCATTCTTATGCAGGGAGTCTATCTCAGACTGCATAGCCCTCTCCCAGGAGTGATTGTCACCCCTGCGCATAGCCTCATCATAAGTGAAAGGCTCTCCTGCATCTGTAACCAAAACATAATGCATAGAGGGCTGAAATTTGTCAGGTGGACGTCTGTCTCTAGCAGACCGTCTCACCGCAGGCTCTGCTGCCTGTCTAACTGCCTGTCCAACACCCTGGCCCTGTGGAGGAACTGCTGCAGGCTGTACTACTGGCTGTGCTGGAGCTCTAGGCTCCTCCTGAAAGATCACTCTGCGGATCTCAACCACCTTCTCAGGCTGCATGTGCATCTTGTCTTCATGGAAGACGACATCATGGCTGCGTACTATTTTCCGCGCCTGCGGATCTCATAGGCGATAGCCCATCTCTCCTGACTCACCATAGCCAAGGAATATGCATTTAATGCTCTTTGGATCCAATTTACTCCTCTTGTCCTTGGGCACATGGCAGAATGCCTCACATCCAAAGACACGGAGATGCGCATAAGAGGGTGGCTTACCAGCCCAAACTTCCTCTGCAACCTGGAAATCCAATCCACTGGAAGGCGATCGGTTTATGACATGCACTGCCGTACTAACTGCCTCAGCCCAAAAACTCTGGGGTAGGTTTGCATGGCTAAGCATAGAGCGCACACGCTCCTGAATAGTCCTGTTCATGCGCTCAGCCAAACCATTCTGGGGTGGGGTGTAAGGGGCGGTCAACTGACGCTTAATACCCCTGTCATCACAAAATTGCTCAAAAGCACGTGAGACATATTCTCCCCCATTGTCAATCCTAAGGCATTTCAGCCTATACCCAGTCTGGTTCTCAACAAGAGCAAGCCATCTCTGAAAAACTGCCAAGACATCGGACTTCTGCTTTATGGGATAAGCCCACACTTTCCTAGAAAAATCATCAATGAAGGTAACGAAGTACTTCGCGCCACCCATAGACATGCAAGGCATAGGCCCACAAATATTGGAATGCACCAATGCCAAGGGCTCACTCATGCGTGGCCTACCCGATTTCTTATGCGTAGACCTATTTTGCTTACCATAAAGACAATGATCACACGAGTCAAAACATGCATAATCCAAAGGCGGAAGATACTGCAAACTAGATAACATTTTCATTCCCTTTAAAGACATATGCCCCAAACGGGCATGCCAAAGTGATACATGTGGGATAGAGCCCACTGCCAAAACATGGTCAACTGAGGACCCAGATACAACAAGAGGATAGAGGTTGCCAGACTTGGCACCTCTAGCAAGCACAAGTCTGCCACGAGTAATCTTCCAGGCAGAATCCCTAAAACATACATGAAATCCTGCATCATTCAGCTGTCCTGCAGACATAAGACTGCGCGTGAGCGCAGGTACATGACGTACATCCCTAAGCAAAAATGAACTGCCAGTGGAAAACTGCAACTGAATATCACCCATGCCCACAATGTCAAGAGACCTGTCGTCTCCAAGTCTGAGTGAACCAGATATAGTGCGGTAAGAGTGGAACCACTCACGGTAAGGCGTCACATGGAAGGATGCTCCGGAATCCAATAACCAGCACTGTGCATACATACTAGATGTCTCAGTCAAGTGTGAAGCATCAGAAGAACTAGCCGCAAGTATAAACTCATCACCACCATCGGACTCCTTAGTCTGCGTGACATTAATTTCCTCAATCTTGACGCTGGACTTCGCAGGTACTATGCTGCGATCAGAGGACTTCTCCTGCACTTTATCTTTCCCCTTATCCTTGCGCTTCTCATTGCGCAACTCATGACACTGTGGTCTAATATTGCCCTTTTTTCCACAATGATGACAAGTGACATTTGCATTGCGCCCACGCGATTTACTACGCGACTTGCCACGAGATTTAGACCGACCCTTCTGCGAGTCACGGCCTCGGCCATTACCACGGTCATACTTGTCATTCCTGCCTCTAACTGTCAAAGCATGACTACCACGAGAGGCATCTAAGTTTTTGCGATTCACCTCTTCCTGAAGAAGAGCACTCTCAACATCTGCCAATTTTAGAGTAGCACTAGAGGCACATAGGGCAGTGTGGAATACATCCCATGACTCATTCAGAGTCCCAAGCAAGAAAAGAGGAGTTACTTCCTCTCCAAAGGTGATATCCTGCGAAGTCAGGTTCTTCAGTATAGCATGGAACTGGCTCAAGTGAGCAGACATAGTCGCATTATCCTTCATGCGCAGATCCATAAGCTGCTTCAACCAGTACATCTGACTTGCCGGACTTTTCTTATCATAAAGATTTTTTATCTTATTTCATAGATCCCATGCACTCTGTGCTTCCTCAAATACATTATAATGTACCTGTTCAGTGAGAGAATACAATCGTGGACTTGCATAGCTCATCAAGTTCAAGCCAGTCGTCATTGTCCATAGTTTCAAGCTGCTCCCCACTCAACCGAAGTGGCTTAATCTGAGATTTTTGCACCAAGACCTGTCAAATTTGACTCTTCCAATAAGAGTAGTTGGTACCATCCAACTTTGTAATGTTAAAGATGGCACTATCATGCGAAGATGACGCCATTATGCAGGCTGGAAATGCCCAAACAATCCAAAAACTGCTTGCTGTTTTACTGCAGAAACTGCCCAAAAATGACCAAAACGGGGTCCAAAGGGCGAGCAAAGTGTGCCAAAAGTTGCTGCCCAGTTAGTACTAGGTGTGGTACACCAAATCAGGATATTTCAGCATGAAAAGTACACCTTAGTCCACCAATAACTGCTTGCTGTAATAAATTGCAGGTATGCAGTCTAGAGAGCAAACTGTCCCAAAATAGGATCCAATGTCAAGCAAACAATGCTAGGTCCAAAGCCGGCATGAAACGGACATAAGCAAGGCCAATGACAGTGAAAAGAACATGAGCTCAACACCGAAGCATGTCAAAATAACATCTGCCAGTGAAAGGCACACCCCCAGACACTCTAGGCAAAGTGTTCCTGTAACTGCTAAAACCTGACACAAATAGGTGTCTACTCAAAGAGAGAGATCCAAATATGAGACTCAGCTCATAAGCATCCTGTGAACCAAGAGTACATCAATGCATATCCATAAAGATCGGAGTATGATCCCAAAGTCTCAATGCGTATGTAGCTGCTCAAGACATAAACTGCTCCAAATACATGCAAGTGCTCCAATAGCATGCACCTGTCAAAGGTCAAGCAAGCATGTAAAATGCTCCCACTGGCACAAAAGGCGTACAAAGCGAGCTCAAAAGCTCAAACAACCCAAGAGAAAGCACCAGTGATAAGTGACCCTGTCAATGCATCAAGCGCATCCAAGAGAGCATGACATACATGAAGCACCGGTCGTATTAACCATGAAGCAATACATAAGCCCAAATAAGCTCTCGGTCAACTCAATGACATCCAAATAGCAACCAAGATCAGTGATCAAGTAAGCCGGGAATGCTCAAATACATCCAAATCCAAGCTCCAAATGTCGGTATGGCATACACGAACCAAATAGCATATGTCACGAACCAAAGCATGTAATGCAAAAGCCTAACTGTCAAGCAGAGACATGAGGCATAGGCGGTCCACGAGCATGCCAAGTCGGTCCAAATGCCAGTGAAGACGGAGCTAATGCGAAGCTCAAAAGCATCCCATAATCTCATACATATGCTCCAAGTCGTCCCCAAATGTCAGAGACATCATGCCAAAGCTCAAAGCATACATCCGGTATCGGTAGGTAAGTGCGAAAGCATGTAAAGTACCTTCAGCCCACTGTTATTCCAGCATGTATTTACTGTTCTAAACAGTAGATTTCAGCCCCGAATTCAAGCCAAAATCATGGTCAAACCAAATGCATACATCCCCAATACATCCGGATAGGAAATAGACCGCATACGGGCATCAAATAGCACAATCGGAATGGAGTATAAGCAACAAATGCTAATGCCAATGGTGCTGCCCTGTTTTCAGCCTGTTATGACAGTTTATGACAGTCCCAAATCTGAAGAAATCAGCCCCGAATGATCAAGACCAATGCCCAAAGCTTGAATGACATCAAACATGAAGTCTATAGCCCTCTTGATCAAGGTAGAGAGCAAGAAGCAATGGCCAAGTGTGGAGCTGAAGTAGATGAGTGCTCACAGCCTGTAAAAAAATGATGCAATCTGCCCTGTTGGTGCTGAACTTGCTGCTGCTCCACATGGGCTGAAAAGGGGGTAATGGGGGGACTCAAGAAGGGCCTATCAAAGGCCTATGACAAGCCTCTTTGAGCCTTGATAGGTGTAAGGCACAATATGAGGGGAATAAGCTTCAAGGGTTTGAAGCCATGGCTGCCCTTGCTGTTTGCAACCTGTAGACTGAAATAAAACCCTGAAAGAATGATCAAATACCTCAGTATCAATGCCTTGAAGGTGCCTCAATAGGTTGGGAAGGTGCTCGGGAAGCCGGGGAGTGACGGGAGCTCGGGGAGATCAGATATGGCTGCCGGGATGGAGATCCAATGCGTGAAGCGAGTCGATGCGAAGGTCGGGAAGCACCGAGTCGAGCTCGAGCAAGAGAATGCCAAGCTCTGATACCAGTTGAAAGGTGAGAAGGATCGAATCTTGCACGCGAGCTATGGCGGGAGAGCAAGAGCAAGAAAAGAGAGAGACAAGAAATGGGAACTCCAACAGTCACAATGTGTGACCGGGCCTTCCTTTATTCAAACTGTCACTAAAAGAATAAAGAATAAAGTGACGTGACGGGCACCCGCCACTTGCAGTGTGCAGTGGCGGGTCCTGTCAGTGTAGTAATACACGGGGCGGCACGGCGGAGGCGCCTTTACCCCCAATAAATAGAAGGGGGACGGGAAAGAGAAATAGACTTCGGACGACAGTCCTCGTGATAAAAATCACGCCTCCGTTTAGATGAGTGTCGAGACAAAAGCTCGTCATCTGAGTCATCAAAGCCCGTAAACTGATGAGAAGACATCTTCCAATCTGCAAAACACCAAACACCAAAGAAAACTGTGCCGAAGCCAAAGTAGGACCAGAAGTTTGGTCACCAACCACCAAAACGCAGGCTGTGATAGCCTACAAACACATGGAGCTGCAAAACGCGAGGGTATCTAATGAAGATCACCAGAACAGAAACCGCCAACACCAAAACGCAGCCTGGGAGTGGGCTGCTAGCAGGAGATGAGCCACCAAGAGTGGAAACGACCACCAGATCAGGAAAACGCAGCCTGATGATGTGTCGCCCACCTGAAGGAGGGGCCGCCTGATGGTAAACGCAAGCAGGAGGGGTCGTTTGATGACGTGGCAGCCTCGAGAGTAGTCGTCTGCAACAAACACAAGAAGAATGGCCACTTGGAAGGGCCGCTTGGGCAGTTGGAGATGAGGCGACAGCAGCAAAAGAGGGGTGAGGTATCTCTCCACAAGGTTAGGTCCTCCGTGCTCTCAGTCAGGCGATGATACCATGTGAGAGTGCGCAACAGAAGAAGAACACGAACACAGAGGAGGAGAGAGAGACAGTAGAAAATGACGGAAGAAAATCTGCACTAACTGTAATGAATGCTGAATACAAAACTGTGGACTGATCAGTCCCTGCACGCAGCCCGAAGCGTCAGTGAGGGCACCAGATCAGGCTGATGATGACGGCAGCACCGAAGATGGAGGAAGATGACGGAGTCGGAGTGTGCACCTGCCAAAGAAGAAGGGAAGATGATAATACAACTGACTGCCAAGTGGGAAATGGCTATAAATAGCCAAAAAACCCAAAAACTGGCCGACCTGAAATTTGAGGCCATAAATATGTCCGACCAACATTTAATGCTGATCCGACCAGCATTTAATGCTGGTAAAAATGCCAGGAATTCTCAGAAAAATCCCGGAAAGGGTGGACAATGTCCGGCAGGTGAGGTAGGCTGAAGAATGCAGAAACTGCCCTGGGAAATGCACATAAAATCCCAACTGGAGAAGAAAATGCACTGAAATGCAAAAAACTGAGTGCTCTAGAATGAGCTACCTCCTTGTCAAAACAAGTGATAGACAAGTCAGAGCTCCTAAAGTCCTCATCTGACTTAGACTGAGGCTCACAGGCAGGAGATGACAAGGCATGACAAACATGACTGCTAACAGTAGGTGGCTGAGCATGAGGAGCAAGAGATATACCTTCTTGCAGCCCTAGGACTTTGTCACCTTTCTTCAAATATCCCCTTAGATGGTTTGGCATTATAGCCCATTAGATTAATGGCTCACATAACCATTGTATTTATGATGTACTTTGCTACTATGTGCAACGTTCTTTGTACTTTGTATTTTACCTTAGGGGGATTTTCTCCAAGGTGTTACGAATATAATTTTCTTTTCTTTAGGAAAAAGAAAAAGGATGGCAGCAAGGAGAGCTGGCATTGATGTGGGATGGATGGGGTTGAAAGTTGGAATTATAGTAGGTTCCTTCTATAGAACTTTTTGAGCCATTTGCCCCACCAAAGTTCTTGAAAATTGTGTTCAATGAAAAATTTCTATTTGTAACAATTTTGGGAGCCAAAAAAATGTGATAAAGTTGTGGTAATTTCCACGTTGCTCAATGTGCTGTTGTCAAAGGATTAGAACCGTAGTGTGACAACAAATGCTTTATATATCCTAACCTTGTTAACTTGCACAATGGAGAGTTGGAGAAAATCGGGCTCATCAAAGGAGACCTCTTTGGAGGCTATAGTGGAATTGGAGTGGGTAAAAGGATGTTGAGCTAACACACGCTTTACTGCTAATTAGAATATTTAAACAGCCCCAAAACATGCTTAATTAATGAAAAATGCAAATTTGGTGTGCGGTTTGAGAGAGTTTCAATGGTCCCCCAAAACCCTAATTTTTTGGGGAACCCTTTAACATCTATAAATAAATGGGCTGCCCACCATTCAGCCTCATCCTGTGGTGTAGGTTTCTCACTCCACTATGTAGATTTCAGCCACCAGCCACCTACCATTTGCTGTCTAGCCATCACTGACTGCAGCCCATCATTATCTAGCCCTAGGTGGCCTGTTTTCAGCCATCGCCCTGCTGTTTGGAGGTTTCCATGTATTGTGTCATCATAGCACCTCATCAGCCTGCGTTTTCAGCATTTGGTGCTAGGTGACAGGCTGCCGCCATCTCTCCTATTAGGCGACTGCTGCAATTTTGCATTTTTGCTGTTCAATAGGACTTCTACATCAGAAAAACACCTCTCTTGTTATTTCCTGATGGTTCTCTGCCTTGGGTGATCAGTTTTCAGCCTTCCTTTGGGATACACTCCTATGTTTACTAGATTTCAGCCTCCGATTGTTGTGTTTTGGTGACTACCTATTGCCCTTTGTTATTTAGCACTCTCTCATCTCCGACTGGTAATTATTGCACTTGGGATTCATCTCAGGTGGACATCACTCTTTGAGACCGCATTGCCTTGCCCTTGGGCATTTTGTGCACTCTTACATTCATTTATAGCATTCATTCACTTCAGAGTTTCTTCTCTCTGTATTTGTCTCTATGTTTGAGTTTTGAGTTTTTGCATTTTGCATTTTGCATTTTGTGTTTAGGGTTTGTCTCTGTTTGAGTCTTTGTGTTTTAGTCTTGATCGTACATGTTGTGTTTTCTTAGTGCAAACCCTAGCATATCTTCACATGGTATCAGAGTTGGTGCTCTTCTAAAGAGTATCCTATGGTGATTGTGGAGGCTAGTCTTTATATGAGACTCACACGTGACTTGATTTTGACTCATAATGTCTCAGGCACCTTCTTCTTCAGATCGTATGATGCCCTATTAGGCTTCTCCATCATTGGAGACTCTGAGAAGGCATTATGGTCTTGAGGAGGAGGTAGACACACCTTTACCTTTACTATCTTCTTCTTCTCATTTTGGTAATCTTACAGATGAAGAGTTCGAGGAGTACTTGTGCATCACATATAGTTCAGTTTACACTCTTTCAATGAGTCCCGCTACTTCGTCTAGATTGATTGGTAAGATTGGCCATCTCTCTGATCTTGGAGGGACCACGACATTTGACACGTCTGGCGATCCATCTCCTTTATCTCAGCTAGGCCCTATGTTAGGTTCGTATAACCCTTTTGAGTTGTATGAGTCAAAATCCTCTTCTGTTTCTTCTTTTGGTGTGTAGGATCTAGATGGTTTTTAGTATACCGACTTTAATAAAGGAGTCTCTCGAAGCAAACACCCTTTATCAGGTATATCTCTATCATCTATTTCATTTGAGTAAGTAAACCACATTTCTCAACTCCCTCTCATTCTACCACTATCTTCTCCACATTCTAATCTACTTACATCTTCATTCCAAAATCTTAGATTACCTTCCACTTTCACTCAAAGCACACTAGGGGTTGGATCTTCCATCTAATCTCCTAGCACTTTCTCATTTACTATCCCACAATCTACCTACTCTCCATTCACTTCACCTCTTGGTGTATCGTTAGGGGGAATGCCACCCTTTTAACATTGTACCTTCCGTCTACCTCCACTTTATAACATTCTTTCACTTTGGGACAACTATGCTGGGCATCCCCCTTACTACCCTCAGATACTTATAAATCCCCCACACGACCTTTCAAATGCAAGGATATCCATCCTTTGCTTATGGACTGTCGTCACACATCCCTTGGGTTACTCCTATGCAGGGATTTGCATCCATTGCTCCTTGTGTCTCTATCCCTCCACCTTGGGCTCCACAGGTGGTTACCATGCCCATACCCAATCTGCCCTTGCCCACGTTCAGATTTGCTATGCACACTTCTTGTATGCATGGTGAATGTCACGAGGATGTGAAATTTTGAGATGCTTTAATCTTGCTAGTAACATTTGATTAAGCTATTAATCAAATGTGCAAGGTTGTTTAGCACATGTGATGCACATGGTAGTTATTTCATGGGAACGGGCCAAGGACCTCGAGGATGTAGTGGGTGTTAAAGGAAAAAGTTGTGTTAAGTTATGTCAACTGGGTTTTGGGGGTTCTTTTGGTGCCAGGTTGGACCCTAGGACAATTGTTTGGCCATTAAGTGTCAATGGTGACACTAGGGACTAGCATTAATTAATTAATTAATGCTAGTCTAAGGGTCAACAGTGGTTGGGAACCACTCCAAGTTGCAAATGGCCTAGCCAATTTCATTACAAATGGGCATGTTTAATTTTGAGCAGGGTCAAAAGGGCTGAAATTAATTTTCAGAATTAATTAATTCTAAAAAATTAATTTAATGGCTGAAAATGCATTAGGAAGGCTACCACTTGGCAAAACTTTCCCATGCAACTAGGAAGAAGGCTGTTGAAGGGTGGTGGAAGCTGAATTGCAGCCATTCTGAGCTTGGGGAAGGGAGAGGAGGTCATCAGATTTGGCTCTAAGAGGCGACGACGATTGATTGTGCGCTACGATAGGACAAGGGGCAGCAGGTTTCCTCTTCCGCCTCAAGAGAGGCGCCGGTAGAAGAGGAGGGCTCACCAGTTGAGTTGGTGATTTACCCCCCTTTTGAAGCTGTTTGTGCCATCAGATTTGTCATCAGAGCTACGACTCAAAAGATACATTTCAATTGATTTTCTCTCTCTTTACAGCATTCTCTTATCTCCTCTAGTCTATCCTTAAGCATTCTCAGTAATTCTCAGCCATTGGTAGTAGAGTACCACCAAATTTGGTGGACAACAGAGAGTTTACTGCTGTAAACCCTAAATTACAGCAGTGATTAGGGTTTAGCAGCCACCTTGGGACCCGTGCCATCAGTTAGAGGCATTGTACACTGAAATCAGCATCGGAAATTTGTGGAATTGTGAGGATTTCAGATGCCAACTCATCTATTGTGAATTTGGGGCAACATTTGACCAGTTGGGGTTCCATTAGAGCAAGTCTTGGGTGAAAATCAAGGGGCAATTTGCCCAAATGCTTTGCTGATTATTGGAACAGCAAGGGGCTTTTGAATCAGCCAAGGAGATCGTGAAATCTCGGCTTGTAATTTATCCGTTAGCAATTGAAATTAAAGAAATACGGAAAGGGGTGCTAGTTTTGGGGCCAACAGGATGTCCGCTGTCCAAGTTTATGAAGATAAAGTGAGCATTTCAGTTTATGTTCATTTGCTGATTGCTGTAATTAAGTGCTTAATCAGGTTAAACCACCCTATCCGAGAAGGAAGGCTGGTTTCAATGGACACTCTAGGATTACTTCCCAAGTGTACTCCACTCCATCTCCCTATCCTCCCAATCTACCCTATCCCCATTACACACCTTCTCCATCTTTTAGCACTACCACTCCTGTTGCAATGGCCAAGAATGCCTTCATGGATAAGACTCGTTCTCGGGGACTTCGGGATCTTATCATTGGTATCGAGCCGGACCATCGATTAGCTTACCCTAATCACATCCATCAATGGAGTGCCCGCAATGCCATAGCCAATGTTGAGTCAGGGGTTGCTTCCTTAGTTCCACTCTCAATTACATCAATTTGCCCTTGCATCTGTGTGTTGGAGTCATCTCATTGATCCCTATGCGGCTCAATATCGCACTTGATGTATCAATCTCGATTTTGAGCTTTAGAAGTTTTCCGTTAAGGAAGGGGATGATTTGAAAGTCAAGTTGGTCAAATATTGACAGTTACTCGTTGAATTTGCTACTATTGACTCCCCAAAGTCAGACGACGATCAAGTCACGTTCTTCTTGAACAAGTTTCTCGACAAATATTTCCATTTTATCTAGCATATTATCTCACTATCTAGATTTCCAATCTCCTACGTGTTTAAGTGTTAGTTCTTGTGTTACGTAAGGCTGCATGATCAAGTCCACAAGAAGTCCTCCACACACATTCATTCAGAGAGGTGAGGGTTGGTTGCCTCTTCTTTGGGAGGGAAAACCAACAGTGGCAAGAACTCACAAGATGTGAAGGCAAGCCAAAACAAGGGTGACACCACTTTCTTCGATAGAAACAAACAAACACAACCCCTTTGGTAGCAAATTCCTAAGAAAAATAGGTTTTGTACACATTGCCAGAGGTTGGGCTATGTGGATGAGGAGTGCCATACCAAGGCCCAAGGTCTTTCTCCTAGAAAACCACAATAGAATGATGTGAGTATCTCCACTTTGACTGGCCAATCCAGTGGAGCTACGTCTCCTACTACTATGCTATCTACTGTATTTGCCCCAACGGCTATTGGATATATGGCATGGGGATAGTCTTAGTAGTCTATCTCTTGCACTACTCTTGAAGGATTGGATGCTTAGTCTGCTAGTGACTCACCTATTATACTTTATGCATCCATTCTTGGGACATCCACTGTACCTTTTGGGACCACTTCCCTACCTTGCTATACGCGTTGGTGGCCACACACTTAGCCTTTCTCCTTTTAAACTTCTGTTGCATACTTACATACTCATTGCATTGCACTTAGCTTTGCTTTATTTTATTTTTTTTGTAGTTTTGTTTTTTGGAGCATCACTCCTCACATCTGTGCTTGTAGATTTTGATCTCTTTTGCAGGGATTATATTTTAGTGTAGGGCTAACATGCTTGCTTGTGCCAATCCCTTTGAGCTAGAGATAGGAGATAACACGCCATTCCTTTCATAGTTTCATCTACTTGGAGTTTTGCTCTTCTACTAACATGGAGACTTTCCCTCCCGCAGCGGATCATGCAACATCTGTCTTGATACTATAATGGCAGTGACTTTTATCCTTGCTTTTCCAGTAGGGATGCTTCATCATTTTCATCCACATGGTTCTTGGCTCCACATGAAGAGCGACATCCTCAGGCTCTTTCGTTTTGGGTATCAACATCTAGCTTGAGAGGGGGTTCCTACTCTTCTTGGCATTCTACAGGTTTCAGTATTTGTTTTCGACATCGGACTTTTCTCCCTATTGTACATTCACCTATACATTGCATGATTTCATTATCTTTGTACTAGGGTGCTCGGGAAAGTGAACAATTTTCCCACGAAGGTCCAATTGACACTTGCTACATGAGCATTCTTCAGCATGTAGCATACTATGCATCCCATTGTGTAGAGCACCACTGGATGGATAGTAAGACGTTTCCACCAACAGATTACACCACCATTCTTCTTCACATGACACTTCATTACCTTTCTCGTCATTGACATTCTCGAGTGGTCGGATAAGCTTGTACTATTTTGTGATGTGTTGGGTGTACCATCCCTACTCTCGTCTTTTGGATCACTATTACTTCACCCGTCACCCCCAAATTTAACTTTCCACAAAAAAGAAAAAATCTTATAAAGAAAAGTTAAATGTGGTTCCATTTGCCGTTGTAGGGCTTGATAGGCCACTGGGCAGCTGACAGCATCGTTCGTCCAATGCCTTGTCCTCTTTGGGGTGACTACTTGGACTTCCTTGGTAAGATAACCATCGTCTTTGTAGCCTTGGTAGGCCATTGGGCAGTTGACATGCACCCTTTGTTCGACGCCCTAGCTGCTTTGGGGTGGGACACCTTGAGGTAAACATTGCCGGTCTTTTTCTTTTAGCTTAGTTTTAGGCCTGAGAGGGGGTGTTGAGCTAGCACACGCTTTACAGTTGATTAGCAGTTTTAAATAGCCCCAAAACACACTTAATTAATGAAAAACACAAATTTGGTGTGTGGTTTGAGAGAGTTTCAGTGGTCCCCCAAAACCCTAATTTTTTGGGACACCCTTCAACATCTATAAATAGACAGGGTGACCACCATTCAACCTCATCCTTTGGTGCAAGTTTCTCACTCTACTGTGCAGATTTCAGCCACTAGCCATCTACCATTTGTTGTCCAGCGATCACTGATTGCAGCTCATCACTATCCAGCTCTAGGTGGCTTGTTTTCAGCCATCGCCCTGCTGTTTGGAGGTCTCCATTTGCTGCGACATCATAACATCTGATTAGCTTGCGTGTTCAGCATCTAGTGCCAGCAGGCGACATGCCGTTGCCATCTCTCCTACTAGGGGATTGCCACAGTACGTATGTTTTTGCTGTCCAGCAGGCCTTCCACATTAATAAACACCTCTCTTGTTGTCACTTGATAGTTCTTTGCCTCGGGTGATTAGTTTTCAGTCTTCCTCTAGTGGTACACTTTTGGGTTTACTAGATTTTAGCCTTTGACTGTTGTGTTTTGGTGACCAGTTTGCTGTGCTTCATTATTCAACACTCTCTCATCTCTGAGTGGTGGCTATTGCACTTGGGATCCGTCTCTAGTGGATGTCACTCTTTGTCATTACATTGCTCTGCCCTTGGGCATTTTGTACACTCTTACATTCATTTTCAACATTCATTCACTTCAGAGTTAATAACTCTCTATGTTTGAGTTTTGAGTTTTGCATTTAGGGTTTGAGTTTTGCTTGTCTTTGTCCGAGTCTTTGTGTTTCAGTCTCGGTCGTACATGTTGTGTTTCCTTAGTGCAAATCCTAGCATATCTTCACAAAGGACCCTCTCCTTGAGAGGCTCTATGATGTTCCCATCTTTGGTTATATTACCATGTTGGAAAGGAGACTTTAGATGAGCTAGATCAAAGCGATGCAAGCAGTTGCCCAATATTGGCATAGACACATCATCTCTTCGCCTTTTCCATTGGACTTCTATAGGATATCGGATGATAGTTTCAGACCCAAAAAATTTCACTCCTCATATGGCTTGTAGCACTCTGGATTTTAACAGTTAGCTCATGGTTTGGATATGGTAAGATACCAATTGGCTGTGCTAGATGTGGAGAGGTAGAGGAGAGATAGAGACACTGCCCTGGATTGTCCTAAAGCTTGGGAGGTTAGAGAGGAGAGTTCTCATGCTGGTTTTCAAGACCGTGAGCAGCAATTTCTTGGGTCACAAATAGAGGTCCAGCATGTGGCCATGAAGACATGGGAGTAATTGATTAATTTATTATCTTTTGGCAGTAGTTGAGCACTATTTCTAGACAAGCCTCTCACATAGAGTGAACTTTAGGACATTGTCAAAATGGGAGTTGACTGCTAGTGTAACAACTTGATACATTTGGACAAGAAGATGTAGTCATGTCATTGAGAGACAAGATGTATGGCAGCAAAGACTCTTTCTATGATTTGGAGGGAAATCATCTAGACTCTACACTCTCTCTTGGAGATGAGAGAGGTTGTAGGGTGATTTGTCGGTGCATGAGCAAAAGCAGAGATGCATTTCTTAGTATAGGGGATATAGGCACTTTCTTTGTAGAGTCACAGATGGCTTGGCACTGCAGACCACCAGATTGACTTTTTAGTTATTGTAGTGGAGACTTTTTTGAGGGCTGACAACTCAAAGATCATTTCTGTTGGGTTTGACTTATGCCTATGCTCACAGAGGAGTGTTGGTGATCAGTAGAATGTTGGGGCACTTTTTACTCTCCTGACGAGAGGTTTTTTTTCTCAAATTTATTTCCTTCTATTTTATATGCCTATGTTACACAGTTTGGCCACTTATCGTGTTTTTTACCTTTTGGGTGTAAACACCCTCTTACAACCCTAAGGTTTAAGGGTTGTATTTTGTACTTGCACCTTACACTCTATTGATGATTGTGTATCCTCTCACCTCTCACATTTGGTATTAGAGCACCCCTTTGCTCAACCTAGCTTGTGGCCACCACCAATTGAGCCGCCACGCTCTAGCTCCTCGGCATTCAATCCAGCAATTTGCTCCACCACTAGGCTTGCAGCGCTGCCCCACGCAGTGCCTTCGCTAGCTGCCAGCTCTAGTTGCGCCTGACCCACTAGTCAGGGTAGCACTCCTTGCCCGCTAGCTCTAGTTGCGCCTGAGGAAGTGCCTCCACCAATCACTAGCGCTCCTTGCTTGCCAAGCATGCATGTGCGTTGCCTTTGCCTATTGGACTTCCACCACTACAAGCGCCACCTAACAGCTCCGTGTGGCTGTTTCTGCAGCCCTTTGCAACATTGAGTCTGCTAGATGACACCTACTCTTTGCACCACCTAAGTAGGAGACGCCTCTGCTTGTAGGCTCTCGCCTATTGTGCCTCGCCCCTCCAGTTGCTCTAGCTTGCCTCTTGTGCGCTTTTGCCTTTGGCTGTTGGCCTTGGCCACCCTCAATGCCAACACCGCCTAGTCTTGAGTGCCATCCGTACAAAAAAAAAACCTTCAAATTTTTAAATTTTTGATTTAGAGTTCATGTTGGAAGGGGCTTGTGCGTGGGCAGCATCTCTTTGCTTCAGCAAGTGTCTGGGACACATTTCACGCAAAGATTTTGTGCAATTTTGGATCAAAATTTTGGGGCTTTTGTTGTTAGATTAGAGATTGGCAGATGTACTTCAGTGACAGTCTAAAATAGACTGATTTCGTGCATTTTGGGACAAGAATCTTTGGGGTTTTTGCATTTTCAATGTTGCTGGGCACTTTTTGCATCTTGGACAGCATGCATTTCAAATAGTTCTTTGATAGAGTGTGATTAAATTTTCTAATTACAGCAAAGTGCTTGCTGTAATTTCTGGAAATTTTGAGATTTCCAGGTTGGTTCAGTTTGAAATATTACTCTTTTTCTCCTTGATCAGTGACATTTATCATGGCAAGTCAAGGAGGCGATGCATTTACATGTGTCCAAGGAGGATTAGGTTGGATGGCAACAACTATTTCCTATGGTCTTTTATGATGAAGAATGTGCTGATTGCAAAGAATCTTTGGGATTATGTCAGCAGTGAAGAAGTTAGGCACGGAGTTGTGGCTTTTGCTACACCTCCTCTAGGAGGATGTGGATAATGGGCAACTCAGCCCGCTCCAACTCAACCACTTTCCCAAAGATCAGCAACACAAAAGGCATGGGGCACATTGGCAGTTTAGCGATCTATCATCCCCCTATTTGGTTTGTAGCTTCTTCACAAGAAGCTTAACTGACCTTAGAGCAAATGTTTGCTAGAAAGAATGAGACACACATCTCTTTCTTAAAGAAAGAGCTTGAGGTTGAAGATAAATGAGGGTGATTCTATACAGGATCATCTAATAAAATTCGGGACTTGCATGAGCAACTTATGAATGTAGATGAGTACTACTTAGATGTGCAATTGATATCCACTACTTTGAATTCATTGCCGCCCTTATATTTGGCCTTTCATATGGCCTTGAACCTCACTATGAGGATTTTCCCACAACCACTTTCTTTCCTTTAGTTGGTCAGTCTGCTCTGAGAGGAAGAGTATACAAGAAAGAACAGTGGTGTGAATGTTATAGCCTTTGAGCAGGCTTTTATGGCAAGGCAAAAGGGCAAGGGCAACCAAACTAAAAATGCTTCACAAAGCTCTGGGACTTTACGTACTTCATAGGATAGCAAGAAATAGGGGGACACGGAAGCCAAGAAGGGCAAGTGCCACTATTGCAAGAAGCCAGGATGCTACGTCACAGAATGTAGAAAGCACATAGCCAAGGAGAAGGAGTTAGGGATGTCTAGTTTTGACGCACCTTCCACTGCTATTGAGTCCGTATCTTTTGTTGGAGACAGGGACGATTGTTTTTACACATGCAGTTATGACTCTTCTTGGGTTGATAGAGCATTTAGCTCTACTGAGGATGCGAGTGCATGGTTTTTTGACAGTGGTGCTTCGAGACACATCACATCTCGCAAGGATTTGTTTTCTTCTATTATTGCAACCCCTATTGGCAGGTTTGTATAGTGTGCCAACAATGTATCATACCTTGTTAGAGGCATCGAGGAGATTGTGTTGACAGCCATTGATGGCTCTATTCTCCGCTTGCAAGATGCCTTATTTGTGTCAGGCATAAAGAAGAAATTGCTAGCTATTTCTTCTTTGACAAGGTGTGGATTGCAAGTCACCTTTGATGATGACAAATGTATGGTCAAAGATAAGGAATACATGACTTTGGTTTTGATCGGCACTTTATGTCATGGGTTATATGACTTGGATGCCTTTTCAATTGATCAATTGGTCTCTCTTACATCTACTCTCACTTCTGCTATGTCATGGGCAGAGTTATGTCATGCTTGCATGAAGCATGTAAACTATGGTAGCTTGATGCTCATGCAGCATATACAGATGCTTGATGGTTTACCTCTCTTGGAGAGACCTCTTGAGCATATATGCAAGGGGTGCATTTTGGGAAAAATGCATGGTTTTTCATTTCCTCGTGATGTTGCTTTTAGAGCAATTGGTGTTAGATTATAGATTATATACTTGGATGTATGTGGCTCTACGCAAACAAAGTCATTGGGTGGCTGTTACTATTTTGTCACTTTTATTGATGACTGTACTCGCTTTTGTTGGGTCTACTCTTTGGTGAAAAAGTCAAAAGTGTATGATGGATTTTTGGCTTTTGTAGCACTTGCTGAAAATCAATCTGACTGCAAGGTGAAGACTCTCCGTTCGAACCAGGGGGGAATACATGTCTTCTATGCTGAATTCTTTTTTGAAGCAGAAAGGCATTGTTCATCAATATACTATTGCTTATACTCCACAGTAGAATGGGATTGCAGAGAGGAAGAATTGGTTACTCATGGAGATGGCCAAATGTATGCTGAAAGGAAAGAGCTTGCCACAGAGTTTTTGGATAGAAGCAATTATGTGTGCTTGCCATGTTTTGAATAGGTGTCCCATCAAGGCATTAAAGAATGTAAGGCCTTTTGAGGCTTGGAACGGTCGGAAACCTTATGTTGGACATTTTCGTACTTTTGGGTATCTTGCGTATGCACACATTCCCAAGGTACTTAGGAAGAAGTTGTATAACAAGGCTGTTAAATGCATTTTTGTGGGGTATAACAGTGAAAGCAAAGGATATAGATTGTATGATCCTATCTCTAAGGAGGTATTTGTTAGTAGGATTGTGGTTTTCGATGAAAAAACAGAATTATCCCTTGCTGGTTTTGATACATATTAGGCTGCCAATGATGTATTTCAAGGGTTGCTGCTCATTTCTTTTGGTGATAAAGTTGGAGCTTCAGCAAGTGAACTTAATGTTCAGCTAGCTGCTCCATTGGGTAATGCAGAAAATCAGCCTATGGCTGATATGAATATTCAGCAAGGTGCTAAATTTGAAATTCAGCAAGAGCTTATACACAGTTAGGAAGCTAGGTAGATGCCTAGAGGGTATTTGTAGACTATGAAAGAAAGTCATTTGGATGCTCCTATTGCTAGTCGTACTAGAAGGCAAGCTCGTATGCATGATGGTGCACATACCATGGAGTTTGTTATGGTAGCAGATACACTTGATGATGAGGAGCTTGAATGTTTTGAGGTTGCACAACATAGTGTGCATTGGATGGCAGCAATGCAAGTTGAGTTGATTCCATCATAAAGAATCAAACATGGGATTTAGTGTCCTTGCTTCTTGGGAAGAAAGCCATTGGTACAAAGTGGGTCTATAAGTTGAAAAGAAATACAGATGGATCCATTGATAAATATAAGGCCAGGCTTGTGGCTAAAGGCTATGCACAGAAGAGAGGCATTGACTATGAGGAGACATTTGCTCCTACATCCCGCATGACTACCATTAGGTCTATGGGTGCTTTGGCTGCCCATTATGGTTGGATTTTGCGCCAACTTGATATAAAAGCTGCATTTTTACATGGGGAGCTTCTAGAAGAAGTGTATGTACAGTAGCCCATTGGTTTTGTAGTTGTGGGATCCAAAGACGATGTGTGCAAGCTGAAAAAAGACTTTATATGGTTTGAAGCAAGCTCCTTGAGCTTGGTATGCAAAGATTGATGCCTTTTACTCAGCCAAGGGTTCATAAACAGCTCATCAGAGTCTACCCTTTACGTATGTAGAGAGGGGGGATCCTTGTTGGTCATATGTCTATATGTTGATGATCTTTTGCTTACAGGGACACATGGTGATCAGATTTCAGCATTCAAACAAAATTTGCAACAAACTTTTAAGATGTCAGATTTGGGGCCTTTGCACTATTACTTGGGCATTCAATTCATGCATGATGCCAGAGACATTGGATTATCACAGTCTAGATACTTTGGTAGACTTCTTGAGAGGTTTGGCTTACAAGATTGCAAGCATTGCAGTGTGTACACCAATGGAACCTGGACTAAAGTTATCCTTGTATGATGACTGACTTGTTTGATATCTATATGTATGCTCTTGAATCTATTCCGCCTTCTTTATCTCTTGAATCTACTTCCGAACGATGGCCTCCAAGTTGGATGTCTCATTTACTTATGCAACACAAAGCCAAGCATACAATTTGCAGTTTTAACCTTGAGCAGATATATGCATTAGCCATGCATGTCACATTGGTAAGTTGTCAAGTGTGTTTTCAGTTACTTGTAGGGTAATAGGACTCTTGGATTGCTTTATGCCAAGGGGGGACCACTGCACTTATATGCTTATAGTGATTCTGATTGGGTTGGTGATTATGATTCTCGTCACTTCACTAGTGGTAATTGTTTCTTTCTTGGCTCATCTTGCATCTCTTGGCTTAGCAAAAAACAATCCACTGTTGCCACATCGTCATGTGAAGCTGAATACAAGGCAGCTTTCACTACCACAGTTGAATGCGTTTGGCTTAGATGCCTGTTAGCTGATTTGGATGTATCTGTCATGGAGACTACTACTTTGTTCACTGACAATTAGAGTGCCATTGCAGTGGCATGGAACCCAATGTTTCATGCAGACATGGAACACATCAAGATTCACTATCACTTTGTTAGAGAGAGGCTATATGTAGGTGATATCAGCCTTGTCTACTGTCTTACCACTAGTAATGTGGCAAACATCTTCGAGCTCTTCCTCCTGACAAATTTGAAGCATTCCGCAATGCTTTAAATTTGATCTCCTTTGATGGGGATGACCCTTGTATATTAATCACTCTTCACTCTAGGGGGGGTTTGTTGGGTTTGACTCACGCCTATGCTCACAGAGGAGTGTCGGTGATCCTCGGTAGGATATTGGAGTGCTTTTTACTCTCCTTACGAGATTTTTTTCCCCTATATTTATTTCCTTTTATTTTATGTGCCTATGTTACACAGTTTGGGCACTTATCGTGTTTTACACCATTCAGGTGTGAACACCCTCTTACAACCCTAAGGTCTAAGGGTTGTACTTTGTACTTGCACCTTACACTCTATTAATGATTGTATTGGGTGTCGTGCTATCACACTTAAACACGCTCTCTTCACTGTCAACTGTACTTGCAGCTGAGCTTGAGCTTCGATCCTTGTGCATCCTCTCACCTCTCACAAATTCTTCATGGTTGTCTTCTTATACAATACTTGTATTTTATTTTGGCCTTGGTTACTTGACTGCTGGATTTTTTGGGTAGAAATGTCTTTTTCTGGAAAAAAAGTTTTTCAAAAAGTTTCTGAAGTGATGCTGTCTTTAATGTGAGCACCGGGATGTTATAGTGTAAGGCTCATTGTAGCTAAAGTGGAAAGTGTAATCCAATCCTTTAGACACAAGACAATTTGCAATACAGGTTCTAACTTCTCTTCATATAGTGAGAATTCATCATGTTAGTGGGCTTGTATAGGTGCAATAGTTGAGCATAGAGGTTGCAATTAGCCTTGTTGGACTGGGTAGGCCATAGTAGGAGATTGATTTATTGGGTTGCCAAGTTTACCTATTTCAAACTGGTTGAACCTGATTTTGCTAAGGCTGACCTAGCCTCAAAAACAGCTACTTTACTTCTGTCATATTCATTCATGTCTTTGTGTGTTTATTCAGAGTCAGCATTTTATTTCTCCCTTGCTCATGTTACTGGATTGATAGTGTATTGTGCTCACCTGTCCTTGGTTCACGGCATTTTTGCACACTCTATTTGTTGTATAGAGACTTTGTCAGTGAAAGGGGCAGCTGATTGCTATGATGTGAGTGGCTGGCTTGTAGGTAGCTTGAGAGAGAAAGCCAATTGTGCCCGTGTCACTCAAACACAGCATAGGATATTTGTACCTTCGTGACTTCATCAGGAAGATCGCAACTTGTCTTTGATGTGTGTAGTGCATGCATGCTTTTCAGAGCATGTCAAACCATTTTGTGAATATTTGATAGCATGCAGGGTGTTAGCATTAGAAATATTCTTGGTTCCGTAGTATCTCCACAATGCAAACCTTAAAAATAGAGGTTGGTGTAGCACCTCACACATTTCCCACCTCAATCTGTCCTTGTGTGTTGAAAATATCTATCTAGTCAATTTCAATCCCATCATAGAAATATCAAAGAGGCCTTAAACTGCTTATGTCAATGATTTATTTGATAACATGTGTACATATGCTACTAAGATAAGGAGAAAGGGAGAGCGAGAGGGAGCAAGGCTGCCAATGTTGCACACCTTCATGAGTGCCTCATGTATCCTTTTGGATGTTTCCTTCCACTATCTGCACAATTTGATGATGATGTGTGCACAGTGCTAGAGGCAGAAGGCAGTTTCTAGGAGTCCATTGCAGGTTTTAACTTTAAAAAAAAAAGGGGGCGGGGGGGGGGGGGGGGGCGGGGGCGGGGGGTGTGTGCACAGTGCTAGAGGCAGAAGGCAGTTTCTAGGAGTCCATTGCAGGTTTTAATTTAAAAAAAAAGGGGGGGGGGGGGGGGCGCTTCTTGTGACGGGGAATGCTGGAACGAGGGAGGGTATTAGGTAGGAAAGGAGGGAAGGGAATTTAACAAGACAAATGCATTGGCATTGTACATATATTTAACCCTTTTGAGGGGGGCGGGGGTGTGGGTTTTGGGAAGTGATGGGGAAAGATGGAAGAGGGAGTGAGTTAGGTTGGAAAGGAGGGGAAGGGAATTCAACAAAACAAATGCAGTGGCATTGTGTGTATACTTTGATTTCACAATTGCCTTTTGGATAGATTTAATCATTTTCCATGTCATGTTGAAAAATTTTCAGGAGGAGAACTTGAAGTGATGTCCACAGGTAGGAGGTCAAGGAGCTTTTATTTTGCTAACATCCAGAGCGTCACATTTCAGGCTATGATATTCAGTTCTATCTTACAATTTCTGGGTTATTATGTGATGTCTGACTCAGCAAAGTATTTTCTCTTGAAAATTGAATAGATTAAAAAAATATGATTAGAAACATGTCATAACAGGGCTAACAGAAGAAGAGGTTCGCCACTATCAAATTATCGATGCATTTGGAAATGCCAAAGTGATGCAGCTTCGATCAATTAGTAAGGGACAAAGATGTTATAGGTATTAGTTTCTAATTTATGCTCTTTATCAGAACAGTTACCTTTCTGGATAGAATGGAACCCTTGCTGAGATCAGGCTTTTCAAAAGAAAGAACAAAACAAAATAAGCTTTGTATGGCTATTATTGCAGTGGGACAGATGCCACATTCCATCTCAAAGGTTATCCCAAAACACTTCTGCAGTACATCCTTGATATCTGTAAAAAGGTATAGTTTTAATACAGCAAGCAACATTTCACAGAAAATTCAAATGGTTTTGAATGTTCTAATGGAATCTTGTGAAAGAGAATGGTAAGAATTGCTGGAGAAAATGAGGACATGTTCACATCAGTTTGAAACCAGCAACCAACAAAATTGGCTGCCCCCAACCCAAAAAAAACGAATCCATCTCATCTCATTCCACATCAAGAAGACTAGTGACTAATTCACAGCATAGCATGCAACTTGGCAGGTCAGAGAAGACCAGGAGAAGAATGTGGGAAGGATGTCGCAGTTCCACTACCAGTTTGAAACTGGTGGCTGGCTTTTTACCCAATGTCAACATTTGGAAGCGAAAACTGGAAACTGCCCTAAACCACTTCTGGTTCCCCCTGATGTAACAGCCGAAGAGTGTTGAGGGAAATGACCTGAATTTGGAAAGGGAGAGCCTTGTTGGCATGTGGAATGTGCCGCTGGGACAGCCATTGTTATTCTGACAAAGAAGCCATTGATTGCTATATAGTGATTCCTTCTTATCATGATGATAAGGAGCACTTGTAGCTGTCTTTACAGCCTCCGGAACAGATCTGCATGATAAGTCAAATGAAGACCAATGAGGAGGAGGAGGAGGAGGAGAAGGTAGATTCTGGTTGAGCAAACTGACATTGAGGAGCAGTCTATAGAGTGCATACTTGCTTTTGTGCTATTAAGAAGATTACGATAGTTGCACTGATGAAAGCTGATGTTCTCAAAGACCACCTATAAATTTGCAGGCAGAACACCAATGCTTGCAAGGCAGTCATTGGTGAAAACAACGTTCCTTCTGTTGGGGTAAAGGACAGTGCCCACGTAAGGGCCAGGTTGTACATAGTACATATACCTATCTAAAATCATTATTTAGGTACACTCTTCAATATCACAAATCGTGTGTCTCTCTCTCTTCTCTCTCTCAACCTACATCTCTATACAAGATCCATTGCAACTAACTTAACAAAGTGGTATCAGAGCTTGGTTCAGGCAATTAGGAGCTTGGTATTTCTCCAGGTGCAGGAGCTTGAAGTTGAAGAAGAGTTCACTGTGAAGAGTCTACAGGCAGGCCAGCAAGGTTTGAAGCCTCTTCTTGAAGCTTGAAGCTTTCCTCTTCATTTGAGCTTATTGGCAGCCATCATTGGCCACTTGAGTACCCTCCCCATCATCTCCAACACTTGGACCAGCATTCCAATCTCTTCAGGGCTGAAGGCATCATCAGTGTGCATATGCAAATCTGGTTTTCAGCATGCTCAGGACTTACAGCAGCTGCTCCTCTTCATTTGGCATCATGGTTGTGCTCCAAACTTTGCATCTAATGCTTAGCATTGAGCATTGAAGTGTAGTATTACACTTGGGGCTGATATACATTTAGCTTTAGGTCTGAAATACATAGTATTCAAATCTGTAATAAACAGGGCAGCATGTGCTGTCTTGAGATTGATGCTTGTATGATAGCTATTTGGATGTATCTTGATGTTGGATGCTTTGGGAACAATGTGACATTGTCTTGAGGCCATTTTGAGCTAATCCTGGCAAGGATTTTGGCTCATTTTGCAGACATATTTGGTTGTTGGAATAATAGGGCTGAATGACATTTTGACTGCATATTCATTATGTCTTGCTTCTAGACTTGGTCTCGGGCATTCTATACCATCTATTCATGCTTATGATGTTACATGATTGGATTTGATTCCAGAATGCATTTAAGCAATGATTAAAGATCATTTTTGGATCAGCTTTACCTACAGGTCTATTGCAGTACATTCAGGACAATTTCATGCATATTTAGAACAACATACCTCACTGTCAAGAAATTTGATATATTTCTATGCAAGAACATTATGGTGATGTTTTGAGCCGCTTTGCATGATCTTTGGAGCTCAATCTCAGTCAGTCTGAGAGGTTATTTTAGTTCTGAATTTTTAGGACTTAAATGTCAGGTCAATACTCTTGAATTGTAAGACAATCACCTGTATTGTCAAGAATTTTAGGATTGCGCTGTTTTTGTCAGGAAATTGGTATGTTTACTGTCATCGAATGCTTTTGAGGCATTTTAGACAATAAACTGATGTATATTATTGCTGCTACATACTTGGGGATATTCTGGAGTGGATTTTGGAGCTTTCAATGCTTGGCATTAGCTGTCATACAATTCTTTGGTTGTGAATCATGGCTAGCAGTAGTGACAATCATCTTATGCATATCAAGAAGCTTCAAGGAGCACACAACTTTGCAATTTGACAAAAGAAATGCTATAATATCTTGTTGTAGAAGAAGCTAGCAAAGCCGATTAAAGTAAAGGGAACAAAACCAACTGATGTAGAGTAGTACGACTGGGATGAGCTGAATGAGCTTGCACGCTCAACCATTAAGCTGTCGATTTTTGATGCCTTGCTGTTTAACATTGAAGGGCTGGATTCTGCTTATGACGTTTGGAAGCAACTAGAAGAATTGTACGTCCAAAAGAGTGTTGTAAGTAAAGTCTACTAACTGAAGAAACTCATGGATTTGCATATGAAAGAGGGTATTGCAATGTCTACTTACCTTAGTGAGTTTAACTCCATTTTCAGCTAGCTTGCCGCTTTGAAGTTCAATAATGATGATGAGTTCAAAGCTATTTTCTTGCTTTGCACTCTCTCAGAGAGCTAGGATACCTTCAGGACTGCTATGAGTAATGCTAATGCTATGCTTTTGTATGGTGATGTAGAGAGTGTTCAACTTATGGAAGAAATGAATCGGTAGAACAATGTATCCAGTAAGTCTTCCAGTGGTTTGCATACTAGAGGCAGATCACAGTAGAAAGGCAAATCTGATAGCAAGGGATGTAATAAATCATGTAATAAGGATGTTGAATGCCATCACTGTGGCAAGAAGGGTCACTTCAAACGTGTCGCTATAAATAGAAGAAAGAGAAAGGGAAGGGCAAGAAGACGGATGATAGCAAGGAAGAGAAGAAAGAGAGTTAGCCTGCTAAGAAGAGCAGTTATTAGATCGAAGAGGTGAATGTAGTTAGCCATGAGAGTGACAATGGAAATGATGTACTCTTCGTCTCTTCATGTTTCAGTGCACATGCTTTGATAGCCGATACGGATGATGACATTCACACTTGGATTTTGGATTCAGGTGCCTCTTTTCATATCACCCCTCACCGTTAGTGGTTTACAGACTAAATAGGAGGTTAATATGGTGTTGTACATCTTGGGGATAGTTATGTATGTGACATTGCAGGCATTGGTAGTGTGCAACTGCAGCTTCAGTATGGATCTGCCTTCACTTTTCAAAATGTAAGGCATGTATCTCAGCTCAAGAAGAGCTTGATTAGTATTGGACAGCTAGATGATGATGGATTTCATACCACCTTTGGCGATGGGAAATGGAAGATCTGCAGAGGATCTAGGGTTATTACCGGAGACTCAAAGAGCAATACTTTGTATCCTCTCCATGTATCTAGTGTGCGTGACTGAGCAGCCAAGTGTTTCCTTGTGGTATGGCCGGTTGGGACACATGAGTTAAACAAGAATGAAAGTGCTTTCTCGTTTAGGTAACTTGTCTTGTATTCGTTATGCTGATTTTGAGCATTATGATCATTGTGTATATGGTAAGCATGTGCAGACATCTCATAAAAAGTCTCTTTCATTGAAATCTTTGCCTCTAGAGTTAGTACATCCCAATGTATGTCAGATGCGAAGGTTATCTCTAGGAGGAAAGAAATACTTTGTCATATTTGTCGACGATGCTACTCGGAAGGTATGGGTTTATCCTATTTGTAGCAAGGACGAAGTGCTTGACAGGTTTCAGAAATTCTTGGCATTGATTGAGAACCAGATTGATAAGATACTTGAAAGTGTCTTCGCTTTGACAACGGGGGAGAGTATGTGTCGAAAGCCTTTTAGGCATTTTGTGACAACAAGGGGATAAAGAGGGAGCTCACTATCCCTTATAATCCATTCCAAAATGGAGTTGTAAAGCGCATGAATTGGACCATATAGAATAAGGTCCGTACGATATTGTCTCATGTTGCATTACCCTAGGGCTTTTGGGTTGAGGCTACTATGACAACCGTTCATCAGATTAACAGGTCACTGAACAGGTCTTTGGGAGGGAGAGTCCCTCAGGAAGAGTGGTTGGGCAAGCCACCTTCTTATGCTCATTTGCGAGTGTTTGGCTGCGAGGCTTTTGTGCACATACAGAAAAAAGAACACCGCAAATTGGAACCAAAGTCATGTAAATGCATATTACTAGGACACGGTGATGAGGGTGAGATGGGATATAGACTTTGGGATCCTGAGAAAATAAAGATAGTACACAACAATGACATCATCTTCCGTGAAGATCATATGCATAAGTAGCTCGAGAAGACTGAGGAAGTCAAGAGGGTTGTTTTCAGGGAGGATGTACCTTTTAGATAACCATTTGTGCCCAGTGGATAATAGCGTATACCTGTTATAAATACTCTTGAAAATGCAAGAAATGGTGCTTGAGATGACCACAAGGTATTGCCCATGATACACCACAATATCAGCTTGAAAACATGCAGTTAGGACAGCCTGAACTGTCAGGACAGCATGTTGGAATTTTAGAATAGCAACCTGTACATGCAGAATTGCAGGCTCATATTTTAGGACAGCAACTTGTACACGCAGAATTACAGGCCCGTATTTCAGGACAACATGTAAATGCAGATTTGCAAGCCCAGCAGCCAACAACAAATGCAGAACCTTCATTGCGTAGGTCAACCCAACCTTCAAGGTTGCCAAATAGGTTTTTTCCTAGTGCGCACTATGCTGCAGATTATGTCATGTTGACGGATTGTGGTGAACCGTCATGCTTCAAGGAAGCAATGACTAGACCGGACAACAAGAAGTGGTTCAAGACCATGCTATCAGAGATGGAATCTCTTGAAAAGAATGCTACTTGGGACTTGGTGCAGCTGCCTAAAGGGCAGAAAACTCTTCCATGCAAGTGGGCTTACAAGATGAAGGTCACTTTTTCGCCAAAGTACAAAGTACGGTTGGTTGCAAAGGGGTACAAGCAAGAACATGGAATTGACTTTGATGAGATCTGCTCTCCCGTAGTTAAGATGACTACTCTAAGAACCATTTTGAGCTTGGTTGCAGCTGAAGATATGGAGCTCATGCAGATGGATGTAAAGACTGCATTCTTACATGGTGATTTGCATGAGGACATATATATGCAGTAGCCCGAGGGGTTTGTTGCTAAAGGCAAAGAGACGATGGTTTGTAAATTGAAACAGAGTTTGTATGGGATGAAACATGCAATGCGGGAATGGTATAATAAGTTTGATACTTTCATGCAGTCTCAGGGCTTTTAGAGAAGTCAAGTTGACCATTGCTTGTACACCAAGAAGGCAGCAGATGGTAGCCTGATTATCTTAGTTATGTATGTTGATGACATGCTGATTGCTAGCAGGGATACTCATACCTTGGATTCATTGAAGCAAAATCTTCATGGCAGCTTTGATATGAAGGATCTTGGTGATGTCAATCACATTCTTGGGATGCGGATACTCAAGGATAGATAAAAGGGGTTACTCTATTTATCTCAGCAAGAGTATGTATCCAAGATCTTGCAGCGTTTCAATATGGAGGGGGGAAAGCAATTGGAGTTTCATTGCCTCCATATGTGAAACTCAGTGTAGAGGAAAGCCCTACATTTGATGATGAGAAGATTGAAATGGCCAAGATTCTGTATACTTCAGCCGTTGGCAGTTTGATGTATACTATGGTTGCTACATGTCCTGACATTGCCTTTGCAGTGGGAGTGGTTAGCAAGTACATGGCAAACCCTGGCAAGAAGCATTGGGAAGCAGTGAAAGATATTATGAGATACCTCAAGGGCACAAAGGATTTGTGTATTTGCTTTGGCAAGTAGAAGACATCTGTCGTCGGCTTTACGGATGCAGACTATGTTGGATATGCGGACTGCAGGAAGTCCACTACAAGGTATGTGTTTAACTTCAGACGGGGATCTCTCTCTTGGATATCCAGGCTGTAGAAGTGTGTTGCACTGTCTGCTACAAAGATAGGGTATGTGGTTGCCACTGAGACATGCAAAGAAGCCTTATGGCTGTCACGTTTGGTTTGCTGAGCTTGGGATTATTAAGGTTCGTGTCCTCCACTGTGATAGTTAGAGTGCTATCATGTTAGCACGGAACCTTGTCTTTCATGCAAAGAGAAAACACATACAGGTGAAGTATCATTTCATCAGAGAGGTACTTACAGCAAGAGCATTGAGTTGGTCAAGGTGCACACTGATGATAATCCTGCAGACCTTCTCACGAAAGATTTTCTAGCAGAGAGGTTTGGCCATTCCCGGAAAATGATGGGTATTGGATAGGTATAGTCTCTTTAGCTTTGTACATATATAGATTTAGCCGATTCTTTTCCTCTACCATTGGGCACATTGCGTTTAGGGGGGAGGTTGGGATAAAGGGCAGTACCCGTGTCCGTCCGTAAGGGCTAGATTGTACATAGTACATATACCTATCTAAAATCACTATTGAGGTACACTCTTTAGTACCATAAATTGTGTGTCTCTATCTCTTCTCTCTCCCAACCTGCATCTCTACATAGAAGCTCCATTGCAGCTAACTCAACACCTTCTTGCCAAGGGTGGTATAAACCTGATATAACTCAAATTACAGCAAGCACTAAATACACAAATCTGAAAATATACACTTTACCACTTAATCTTGGACAGCCGACACCCGATTGGCCCCAACAATTGGTGACCCTTGTGGTATTTCTTTAATGCATTGCTCTAATTTGAAGTACAAAAGAGAGATACATTGATCCCTCTTTAAATTAACACAATGTGCTATCATAAATGACTAGCATTGCTTGGGCATAATTTGCTCCTCGATAGTATAACAATTTGGGCATAGATTGGGTCACAATCTCTTGCATGCAAGCCACAATAATTTGAGAATCGGATTACCCTTGTTTCAGCTGCAATATCTTGACTTGAGCTGCTACCCCAAGTTTTGGGTCTTTAGTAGTTGGGCATGGATTCCGAATTGCTTGTGGAAACCCTGATTTTTATTGTAAAATTAGGATTTGAGTAGCAATTTCTGCAATTTCACTTCACCCCAAGCTGGAATTGGCTGAGAATTGCTAGGGGCTGATTGGTAGACAAGAAAGAAAATAAGCTGAAAGGAGCATCTTTTGATCGGTAGCTCTGATGGCAAGTCTAATGGCACCAATAGCTTCAAAAGAGAGGTAAAACCGGAGTGTGACACTAGTGAGTCCTCCTCTTCTATCATTCACTCTCATTGAGGTGGAGGAGGAAACTTGTTGCATCTATCCCATCGTGTTGTGCAATCAGTTGGTGCCTCTCTTAAAGCTCATCCAAAGGCTCCCTCTTCCTCCCTCAGCCTTTGAATGTTGAGATGACCCTCAACCAACCCCTAAACAGTTCTCCTCTAGTTTATGTGGGAAGTTTTGACAAGTGGCGATTATTTAACCATTTGATCTTGCCCAAGAACTCATTAGTGCATTCACATAAATTGTGCTAATCGACAAATACACGTCCTTATGACATACCTTTCCCTTGAAATCCTTGCAATTATTTGCGATTGCACATAAACTTTAACCAAAATTGTTTTGACCAAATAACCATAGTAAAGCATAAACTGTGCATAAATCATGGCTAAGTTGTCAATGGCATCCATGAAACACATGGCTTTGTCCATAAAAAACCAGCTGAGTACTACAAAAAACTAGTGATAATATATTGGAAACCAACAATTGATAATCAATCTTTGATGATCATAATCTAATGCGAATGTACAATTTTAGAGTTGCAATGAAAACCATACCCATTTGCATACCAACGCCAATGACTAATACAGTGAATAGTGACCCAGAGCTATTCATCACTAGATGAGTGGAAGGGCTACCTCCCCCTTGAGCATTAGGCAATGCTCTAGACTTTCTAAGCTCCGTTGAGCTGATCTAAAGTCCAATTGAAAGGCTTCTAGGTAAAGGTGCAACAAGTGAGAGTGGTTTGTCAAGTCACCCTCTTCCATCCATTTGGCATCCATTGGTGAATAATTTTGAAATTTTACCAAGTATCTCTTGAAAACTTTAACTCTAATTTTCCTTATCTTTAACTTGCTGCCTATTGGGAGAGTCCCTTACCACGTGCCTCTCCAGTTCACATATAAAGCATTTATTTGCAGCCATTAACTCCTTGTGTTGTCAAGTGATTTTCAAGTTTTTCCTTACTGTTTTTGGGTCTTCTCAGCCCTATTTTCAGATCTGTCCCATTTTCAGCCTTCGAAAAATTCTCGAATGGCTCCTTATCATTATCTTGGAAGCTTGAATCCTTTCCACATAGCAAAACATCATTTGTACTCGTCGTCTCTACAAGTTGTGACATGCTAGTTGCGGTGGTCTTTATGCAAAAATCTTGATTCCTTTAAGCAGCCCATAACAATCCTTCTCAATTTGCTCATGAAGGGGAATAACACAATAAGAAGTAATGGGTAGTGATGCTATCTAAAACTTCTTATTATACTGCTCCAAATATTTGTATTGCAATGCATTCAACTTATTCCAAGAAGTCATAACATCCACTTCAAAGGTGCTTGTTAACCAATTAGAAGTTAACATTACTTAGATTGTACCTATGTTGATGGTGCTCTACCTTGCATTAGAAGTGTGGACCACCATTGCAATGCATTGTCCTTCAAAGAAGTGGTTGGCAACTGCCTTTTGAATCTTAGAGGATTTGGTGAAGTTGTCTCTTAAGTAAGCTACATCAAATTGTTGAATTAAAGTTAATGCTGTCAATCTACCTTACGCATCACGAAAGTGTGGAAATATCAAGTAGTATGCTCTAATACCATGTGAAGATATGAAATGGTAGATAGCATGTGGAGAAATGCTAGGGTTTGCAAAGAAAGCACGGAGTGAAACTCGGAGAACTCAAACGGAAATGTAAAACACAAACATTGTAGAAAGATAACTTTAAAGTGAATGAATAAATGTTGTAAATGAAGGAAAGAGTGTACAAGATGCTCAAGGGGAGAGCTGTCCAACAGAATTTGATGGCTCTCGTGGAAGCCGATTGAGGGAGATGTCGGTGTATGGCATTCATCGGAGATAGATCTTGAGTGTTGTAACCACCAATCAAGACCTAAGATGATGTAGACAATGGAAGGGCAGTAGGTTGGAAACCAAAACACAATAGTCTCTAGGGCCATAGCTAGTAAATGTAACAACGTAATTCCGTGGAGATTATGGCAGCCGATTACTGAAGGCTGTGGGAAGTTAGGCGATAGTAGAGAAAAGTGAAGACGATGCTAACTAGGCCTATATCGTAGTAAATGCAAGTTGCAATATGGATCGAAAGTGGCTAGATAGCAGGGCGATAGTTATGGATAAGGTGCTAGAGGCTAGTGATGGTGTGGCAACAGTTGGCGATGGGCTGGACTGCCATTGGAGGGAAAGTTGATGGCCGAAATGTGCAAGACAATGGATAGGTTGAATGACGGGCAGCTTGCCTATTTATAAATGAGTGGATTTTTCCAAATTAGGGTTTAGCTTATGGGACACAGACATTTTGTAGGACAGTGCATGGTCTAATGAAACTTCAAGTAATTTACATGTTTTGGGGCTGTTTTAAAGGGCTTATTAATTTATAATGCAGGTTTAAAAAGCTCAATACCCCCTCTTAGGCCCAATACTGGAACCAAAAAGAGATTGTAAGAAAAGCTCGAGCCCATTTTACCCCAAGGCGTCCCATGTCAAAGTAGCCAAGGCATCGGGCATATTAAAACATTTGCATATGAGTGGTGCCTTCTTTGTATGCAACATAATATGAACTATACCTTAGAGAGTGGGTAGATGAGGATGTTGAGTTGGATGGATAAGGATTTGAGGTGGCAAGTCAAACTTAACTGAATACAATGTATCTAATGTACTCATGTGCCGATTTAAGAGGCAAGCTCTATGCAACAGGTTGGGTGCTTTTATTTGCTTTCTTAAACCTATGGCTTATTTTCTCTACGATCCTCCTTGAACCTCTATCTCCCTCAGTTGGTATCATAGAAACCATCCTTATGGCTGTGAGGTTGTGCATCTATCATCCAAGCAAAGCATTGAAAATCGAAGGCAAGAATAGGAGCCTTCTTGATGCAAATCAAGAAGCCATTGCCACTCAAGCTAGCATTAAGATACATTGGGTTCATTCAGCTTATCAATCTTATTCAGTTTTCATTTGGTGGTTGTGATTTCTTGAAAGAAGAGGGCTTGTTTAAGCAGAGGCCCAACTCAAGCTTAGGGGTAGCTTGAAGAGAAGCTAAGGGCATGCTTCAACAAGTTGGGGTAACAAGCTGGGGGTCAGTATCCTTTAGAGACACAGACTTAGACAAAGAAGAAGAGAAGAAAGAGAGATCTATTTGGTGGAGCTCAAAGCTCTCAAATTGATCGTCGACTGCAAAAGTGTATTCTCCATTGATTCATTTGTTGTGCACATATACTCTCGACTTGTGCAATTTTGCATTGTTTGCTGCAATCGTTTGTTCAAAACAATAAGGTTTCTTTTGAAAAAAAATTGCCTTTGCTAGTAAGGTTTTAAAAAAAGCCCTCTCTCAATTGAGCCCTTTTCGCATCTCTCTTCTCTGAATTGGTTCTCATTAAGTCCCATTCGTATTGGCTGCCCAAACTAGTTCATGTTCAAACTGCTTTCACATCTTGAATGTTCTGAACCAATTAAGACAAAACCACATTCGCACTAGTTCATGTTCAAACTGCTTTCGCATCTTGAATGTTCTGAACCAATTAAGGCAAAACCACATTCACACCAAAGATTGCATTCTCATTGATGAACACTGAAATTTGATATTGAAGGCTATTTAGATACAAGTTTTTGAGTGTCTTCATGTAAACAAAAAGATATTTCTTCAAAGCATCTATTGAGCATATTTTGTAAGGAGTTAGACATTGCTGTGGGAAATAACCCAGTAAGATCTCTTTGTATCCTTGATGCATAAAAGGCTTTCAAAAATGTCAAAAGTCTCAAGAAAAATCACGTGGTAAATCATGTGGAAGCCATTGGGCAATGCCTAAAGCAATGTAATGCCCACATCAATTTACATGTACATCATAGAGCCAAAGGCCAACAAAATCCCAAATTCTATGAATCCCAATATTATCTTTCATGTTCCATCAACCGTGTATGCCACAATTCCATTAAGCTAAAGCAATGTATCCTTGTGTATCCATCTTATTGAGCAAAAGGAGACTATCATAAAACTTGAAGGCAAAGAGTAATTGATTAAAGAAAAATCCCAAACAAAGATGAAGATCATAGAGACTAAGAAGATCAAGAAGAGCAAGGATACTATGAAGCTTGCCAAAGCATGTCAAAGACTAAGAAAGGAAGCCAAAAGAGCAAAAGTAAAGCAAAAGGAATATCAAAAGTGGAGCCAAAGGCCAAGTGCAAAGCCAAGGAGAAAAGAGGAAAACAACCAAGACAAAAAAAAGTAAGGGCACATTTTTTGAAGATAGGAACAAGAAGGCTTGAAGACATGAAGATTGCAAGACAAAGAGCTTGACCACCTACTAGTAGTGACCATAGAATGCACCTAGTTTGTGTGGGGGGGGGGGGGGGGGGGTTTCAAGAAATGATAGAGTAACTAAAGAGACAGTAAGGTTTGTAGGGGGAAACACAGAGTGTGGACAGCAAACCTTGAGAAGAGAAGAGAAGAGAAACTCAGATGAATGAAGTGAAATAATGAAGTGAATTTGATACAAGGGTATTGTAGCACAAAGGATGCCCTGGAGCAGGGAGACTGCCCAAGAAGCGCTCTGAGTCTAGAAACGTAGGGATAAAGAGGTGTCGCCTGGGGCAGGGAGATTGCCGTCTCGGAGGAGCCTTTGAATCCACAGCACAAGGATGATGAGGTGATGCTTGGAGCAGGGAGATTGCCGTCAAAGGATAAAAAAACTGTGTTTTCATTATAGTGCATATGGTTGTGGCTTGGTTACAAATTGCAAGTTTTGCAAGGTTGCTCATCTTATTGAAATGTCTAACCATTTTAATCAAATCATTAGTGAGAAGCTTGATAAGATAATTATCTTGCATGGAAGTTCAAGATGATAAATTTTTGAGGGACAAAGGTGTTTGAAATGGCATCGAAGGAGACATGGTCTCTAAATTTGCAAATGCAGGCCTGAAGATTGATTCCAGCTACTGAGGAGTGATGCGAAGAAGATGGAAGAGCCAAAAACTGAAAACACAAATGTAGTAGTCTCTAATGATGAAGCACTAGTTGGAAGTTTGATGCTTGATGATTGGGGAGTGGCCAGGAACCTAAATGCAAGGTATGGAGCTTGGAAAGGTGATGCCAAGTTGATGATGTAGATGTTAGGTGAAGGAGAAGTATCCATACGCTGCAAACGCAAATCAAAGGACTGTGAAGATGATGCTAGGTGAGTGGAGATTGACGCCTAGGTGGAGGAAGTTGTTGCTAAGATGGGGATATTGACGCCAAGAAGAGATGAGCCACTAGCTTCGTCACATCATGTTGGAAGGAATACGAAGGACTAGATTGGAGAGTCGTGAGGGATGACCTCATCACCACCACTAGAAAGCAGCTAAGGGGCCACCAAGTCCTTCCCATGATCCGAAGAAGAGGATTCCTTCCACGCCTTGGACTTCGCCTTAGCTAGAGGATTTGAGTCAGAATCTGAGGCTGATGATGACTTGTCAGAGGAGTCCGCATCCCCAAAAACTGCCAAAAACAGCAAAAACGGCTTGAAGGCACAGTCGCCTAGCTAGGAAGGAGACAGGAACACCAAAACGCAGGTTGAGTACTACCACAAATAGGCTAGAAAATTGCCGTAGTAACCTGAAAATTGAAAACGTAGGCAACAGAGGGGCTGTAGACAGCAGGTGATGGAAATCTACAGAAAAACGGAGGTAAAACAGGTCACCTGTATGGAGCAGCAATCACTTGATCAGCAAGGGTGAAAACAGTCCTAAAATCAGCAAGAAAACACAGCAGGAATACAAATCCTGAAATCAACCTTGCTCCACAAGAAAAATTAGACCCAAATTAGAATTCGTTGGTTGGCCTTTTGAATCTCCTTGAAACTCTTTTCAATTTCAGTTACTTGAATTCAAGTCCTAGGCCTTCAATTTTGAGCACACATCCGGAGATAGTTATCAAAACCTTGATTTTTGTTGTTTTAAATTAGAGTTCATAGTAAAGATTGGTTGCAATCTCTTCCTTTGATGACTCAAATTGCCAAGAAATGCTAATGGGAGTTGAGAAATGGTTGGAGAATGAGAGAGAATACTGAAGAGAGAGAAAATTCAGAGTTTCATTACGAGAAAGGGCTGAAATCTATTGCTGCCTTGTTTAAGTAACCATAGAAACTAATCTTCATTGATGGAACACCCCAAACATAGTGTTTCTTGTTTAAAACAACCCTCAAATTGTTGTCATCTATTGTTCTAGACTTGGCTAGGCCAAATTTTCTCCCAAGTATCCCTAGTTGTTGGCCCATAGATTGGCATTACTTAATTAATTAATGCCTACTCTCTAATGTTACCATTGACATTAGTGGCCAATAAATTGGTCTAGGTCCAAATCTGACAGCAAGTACCACCTAGTACCTATGAGGCATAACTTATTATAAGTAATATCTTTGGCACCAACTAATATCTTGGGGTCTTGGGTTCCATTTTGAAATAATTGACGTGCACCTCACATGTGCAAGTCGCATTTGCACATCTGATTAATTATAATCAAATGCTAAGAAAAGCAATAAAATTTCACATCCTCATGACATTGTCTTCTCTTCTCTTTGGTTGTAGTGGGGGGTAGCTGGTGAAGCTCCAATCATGTGAATCTCCATGCTCTGATAATGGCAGCTACGAATTTGACCTTAAAGCTCCTCCTTGAGTTTTTAATCTTGATCTCTTGAAAAATCTGGTGGACGCTACGCTACCATGGTCCTCTATGAGCATGTGTCATAGCTTATAGCCTCCCTATCACGAGTTTCTTCCAAGGCTCCTTGCCTAGAAGCAAACCTCTGACAATGAGCTTAGCCAACAAGGCTTTGCTCTAGTTGTTTGGGTTTATGATTCCCAATCCTTGCTTGGGTCTAGATTGTATGGTAACATTCCAAGCAATCTTCTCTTTGGCCCGATTCTCATCTCCTTCGAACGAAATGAAATTCTTGATAAGGTGCTTCACTTGGCCAATGCATGACTTGCATAATGCCTAACAAGAAGTGATGTTCAACATAGTCATAATGGCATGATTGGCTACCACTACTCTCCCTATTAGTGAGAGTGTCTGAAACCAATCTTTCTCCTCGGATAGGGTGGTAAAAACTCATCAAAAACTTAATTAGAACAATTAATAATTGAGCATAAACTGAAATGCATACATTACCTTAATAATATTGGACAATAGACACTTGGTTGGCCCCAAAACTGGCGCCTCTTTCCATATTTCTTTATCTTTAATTGCTAATGGACAGGTACAAGTTGAGATTCCATAATCTCCTTTGTTGATCCAAAAGCCCCTTGCTATACATATAATCAGCAAGCAAGTTGGGCCAATTGCTCCTTGGTTTTCACCCAGGAATTGCCCATGTGGAACCACCAATTGGCCAAATGCTGTCTCAATTTACATTGGATGACTCGGCATCTTGAAATCTTTGTCAATTCCACGAATTTCAAGTGCTGATTTTAATGTATGATGTCTATTCTTGTTGGCACAGGTCCTAGGTAATTGTCAAACCCTAATTTCTACATTATCCAACTATTTAATTAATTTTTAGAATTAAATCATCCTAAAAATCAGTTTCAACCCTTTTGACACTGCCCAAAATTAAATGTGTCCATCCATAATTAAATTGGCTAGGCCATTTGCAACCTAGAGTGGTCTCCAACCTCCGTTGATCCTTAGGCTGGTATCAATTAATTAATTAACGCTAGTCATTATTGTCACCATTGACACTTACTGGAGAAACAACTATGCCAGGGTCAAAACGGACACCAATTGACCGCCAAAGCCAAGCTGGCATAACTTATCACAACTTTTTCCTTTGACATCCACTGTATCTTTGGGATCCTTGGCTTGTTACCATGAAATAACTGCCATGTGCATCACGTGTGCTAAACAACGTTTTACATTTGATTAATAACTCAATCAAATGTTATTGGTAAGATTAAAGCATCTTAAAATTTGGTGTCCTTGTGATAGACCTCCATCTTGAAATCCCTACAATTGTTCTCGATTACACTGCATTGTGCCAAAGAAAAAGCATGCTGCACTGGAATTTCCACAAGGCATCACAATCACAACATTGGCCACTGTTGTCCAACCATGCCATTTGCTACAAACTTACTGAAAATTTTCAACCAGCATAAACATGTTATAAATCTGAAATACAATCCAGAATTGTTGCTAGAAACCCATTGGATGCATCCATAACTCATGTTTCTCAACTATTCTGACATCACGACCATCATAAAGCATATTCTCAGTATAAACCATGGATAAAACTATCAATGGCATTTACTAACATGTTACGTCTATGGAACTAGCTGTAAACATCTACAAGATTGGGCAAAACTTTGACTCTTGGGAGGAGTTCAAGCAAGCAATGATTGATGTCTTTTGTGTCATTGAAAATTGAGCATAATCTAGTCATAAACTAATCATTTGCTAATCTGAGAATTGATCTTAAACTATTGCAAATGTGACCTCAAACTAATTGCTAAAATATATCTGCAAACATGCAAAAACTGATCCCGAAAGTGACCATAAACGGTTCTCAAAATGATTAAAAACTGAGTTAGAACTAAGTAAAAATTGATCTCAAAACTAAGGCAAAAGCTCATGCCCCAACTAATCATGAACTAATCTCAAACTAATGCAAAAGTATAGTCTTAAACCGATCTCAAACCATGCTCATCTGCATATATCTCACAATGTTTAGTACATTGAGTAGAGATCCCATGGCAGACATACTATCAACACAGTACCTTGGATGCATGGTAAATATATTCGAGATTCACTACATATGAGAGTTGTTCACAATTGGAGGAGTGGAAGTACTACCTCCCCCTTAAGCATTAGGTAATACTCCAGATCCCTACTCAGTGAAACCCGACTGAGCCCAAACTGAAGTTGGCTCTAACTGAAAGGCATCTAGGTAAAGCTGTAACAACTGAGGATGGTTTGCCAAGTCATCCTCTTCCATCCATTTTGCATCCATTGGTGAATAATTCTGAAACTTCACCAGATATCTCCTAGAAACTTTACCTCTAACCTTTCTTTCCTTATGTGCCAAGATCTACTTAGGTATGAAAATCTCATCCAACTTCTCAACCTCAGTTTGATTTTTAGCAAACATATGTTTTGGCATATCACCATGAAAATGACTAAAAAAAACTAACATGAAAGGCATTGCGTATTCGCCAATGTGGAGGTAATTTCAGCCAGTATGCTACATTGCTGATTTTTTCCAACACCTGGAAGGGCCCATAGTATCTCATACTTAACTTCGGATACAATCTCTCTCTTCCTTTCAATATATAATCGCTCTCTACAAATTGCAAAGCACATCTATGGCGATCAACTTTCTTCTTCTACTTTTCCTGTGATCTCTGAAGTGCATACTTTATCTTTACATAGGCTGCCTCTAGGTTTTCCACATAACAACAGCCTCAAAGATCTTATTCTTAGTCTGCAAGATAGATGGTACCTTCTTGGCATCCTTACCATCTTAAATAGAGCTTTGCTAGTGGACTACGCATTGTATTATTAAAAGCAAACTCAACTGAGGGAAAATATTGCTCCCATTGTGTCTTGTGGTATGAGACATAGCGCCTCAAAAGATCTAACACTTTGGAAATTGCTTTCTCTGACTGACCATCTATCTGTGGATGGAAGGATAATGAGAATTTCAACGTGGTACCCATGTTTTCAAACAACCCCTTCCAAAATAAATTGGTCATTTGAGAGTCTTGGATCGACTCTAGCATACCATGATACTTAAAGATATGCTGCAAAAACAAGCATGCCATATGATTAGCCTTTATTTTCTTTCTCATCGAAATGAAATGGGCTTGTTTGCTAAACTTGCAAATGATAGTCCATATTCCATCATTCCATGTAAGCGTCCTAGGATGCTAAAAAAAAGTCTATTGCAATGCTCTGCCAAGGCCTATCTGAAACAGGCAAAGGCTGCAATAAGTCTGGTATCTTTTGCCTATCACGTTTTATCTTTTGACTTACAATGCATGTCCTAACAAACTGCTCTATATCATGCCTCAAAGTTGGCCAATAAAAGAAATACTCCACTACCTTGACTGTGGCATCAATACCTCTGTGTCTTGCATATGGATGAGTATGACTTTTAGTGATAACTCTAGGCCTCAATTGCTTTGTGACACAGTTGTCCATGCATCTCCAGAAATCCATCTCTAAGCACAAAAGTACTGATGTGTCTGGCCATTGCAAAGCTTATCATAAATATTAGCAAAGTCCAAATCAACGACATATTACTCTTTCATGGCATCCAACTCAGTGTGATAAATCATGTTGATGGCTGAAATTTGTGGCTTACATGACAATGCATCAGCCATAACATTCTTTTTACCATCAATATGTACAATCTAAAAATGAAACATAGAGAGAAAATTCACCCATCTCATTTGCTTCTCTGAAAACTTTGTCTGCATTAGAAAGTACCTCAAAGTCTGATGATTTGTTTGCACTGTAAAATCAGCCCCCAACTAATAGTGTTTCCATGTAGATAGTGCATGAATTACAGCCAAGAGCTCTTTCTCATAGACCTGCAAATTCTTCTTTACACTGGAAAATTCAGCTCTCATAAGCCACAACACAACCATCTTGCATATTAACAGCTCTAGTGTTGTTACCATAAGCGTCACACAGAACCCTAAATAACTTTCTTAGATTGGGCAACACAAGCACAAGATCTAAATTCATCTTATCCTTCAGCTTTTCAAATGCTGAAATTTCCATTACTGTCCATCTAAATGGCACATTCTTCTTCTACAAGGCATGCAATGGAGATGCAATTTCAGCAAACCCACATACATACTTCTTATAATAAGAACATAGACCCAAGAAGTTGTGGATCTCATGCACATTTCTCAAAGGTGGCCATGATCGTATTGCCTCAACCTTTGCAGGATCCATGTGAATACCATCAATCAATACAACATGCCCCAGAAAGTGGATTTCATATAAAAAGAATTCACTCCTTGAATAGACAATCATGTCATCAAAGATAGTATCCACAAATCCTCTATGTGGCTTGAAAATACGATCCATCATCCAATTGAAAGTGGTAGGAGCATTTGTAAGCCAAAAGGAATGACAAAAAACTCATATAGCCCAAAAGATGTTTCTGAAAGCTATCTTAGGTACATCCTCCGGTCTAATGCGGCGTTGATGATTACCACTTTTTAAATCTATATGACTGAATATGGTTGTCCTTTGCAATCTATCCATAACATCATCGATTTGAGGGATTGAAAAACGATTATTTATAGTGATCTTATTCAAAGCACGATAATCAATGCACATACGCCATGAACCACCCTTTTTTTACACCAAAACATTGGAAAACAAAAAAGAGATGAGCTAGGCCGAATCAACCCTTTTTCTAACAACTCATTTACCTGACTCGTAATCTCCTCTTGCTAGGTTGCACTAACTCTATAGGGTGGCTTATTAGGTAGGCTACGTCTAGGGATAAGATCTATGCCATGATCTTCTGGCCTTTCAAGCGGCAGTTGCCTTGGAAGTGATTGAGAGAAGCAATCAGCACACATTTTCAGAAATGACCTATGATCCACCTCTAACTTAGACATATTCCGAGCATTCTAACTATGAACTTTATCCTTAGTAAAAACCAAGTAGACTAAAAGATGATTTTTCATTACTTTAGAAATGGTAGTTGCAGATACAACAAGGACAGATTCACCTTTCAATTTTACAAGTGTGTGTCTTTTTCTTATGCTGAATAGTGATCTCTTTTGCATGAGAATCAATCATTACATGCATACGATGACACCATGTCATTTCAAACAATGCATCACAACCTTCAAGTGGAGCAATGAAGAACTCTTTGCTGTCCACATATCCCTATATATGTGACCAAACCTTTCCAATGAGTGGTATGGTAGGTTCTGCATGGCCTTTACATGCCATTCCAACTTTCCCCATGGATCCCATCTCATCTTCTTTGATGCCTAGACGGGTTGCCATGTCAATAGAGATGGAGTTGGTTCGTGCACCATTATTAAAGAAAATCAATGCATGTTGATCCCTAATTTTGCTCTACGCTCTGCATAACTCAGTAGCATCATCGTTGGGCTGATCATTAACAACATCGGCCACCAATCCCACTAATGTTTTGGGCTTCTTTCCCTTAGGATCTCCTTGATTTTTTGATTTTTCAATTGGCTGTCTATTGGGACAATCCCTTGCAATGTGACTCTCTTGTTCACAAATGAAGCATTTATTTGCACCTATCAATTTCCTACGTTGTGTTGAGAAATATGCAATCACACTCCTATGATAGCCTCTTTGTATGGAGCAGTAAAGCAAGGAATATGCAATAGTCCCATAGGCACAATGAGAAAAAGTGGTACCATCTTGGAACTATAAAGCAATGTACTTGACAATCCTTTAAATGCGATATTATTGTACTTTGTACTTTCAATTTTGTCCATGTCTACTTAAGATTGTGTTTATGAGTCCAAGCTAATCTATCTTAGAACCTAATTCATTTGAGTAAGAGTCTTGTCCAGTCATTTGTCATTATGCTTCTTGTCCATGAATTTCAACCTCCATAGCTAACCTTGTTCGATATCCGTATTTCTTAACATGGTATTAGAGCCATGATGAGCTTGATTTAGCTCTACACATTGCTCTTCTGGCTCTTCTCAACCTATGCTCAAGCTCAATTCTAGCATATGACTTCATCTCTTCACTCCATCTTCACTCTACTCTTCTTTACCTCCATAGCCAGTAGCACCTTGCTCACTTGGAGCAGTTAGATCTCTTCATCCAGGCAATATTCTTATCAACTTTTTTTGGGAAACCTTTCACTTTCTCTTGGAGCTTCTCCTTGGCACCTCAATCTCTAATATTGGTGTCACTTCTCTCTAGCATTACGCATTTTCCTTGTTGCTGTTCAAACTGTGCCCTTGTCTGCTTGTATGGCTCCCGTCATTTGTATGCTGCGCAATGCTGAGCTATATCTTAGGGCTTTTGAAGCCTATCCTCTAAGCTTCTTTCTCACCAAATCTTTTGTGAAATAATCGCTTCCTTGAGCCACGCAGATTGAAAGATCAATCGGGTTTAAAAATCCTAACTATGGCAGCCATAGCCACTTAACTTCAAGCTTATTTTTCACTTCATTTACTCATTTCTCTCAGCTCAAATAAGTCACTGCCACTTTGATCTGGTGCTACACTGAGGCTTCAACAAGATTACCACATCAAATCAGCAAGGAGGGAACATCGATCATCAAAGCATAGTGTGTTTTAATACTACTTCCACTTGTGTCTCTTGACACAGTTGGTTTCAACTCGTGTTGATTTTTTTTTAGAGATTTGTTGCTTTTTGAACCTCTAGAATGGGCAAAGATTCACTCTCATGTGACTTCAAAGGTGTCGGATTCTGCACATGGCACACAAGGATCAAGCTAATCCTTGTGAAGAAAGTTCTCTGGTCAATAACTAGTGGCCAAGAGAAGAAGCCCAGAGATGTTGCTCTTGCAGTAGTATGGTGAAAGAATGATGACAAAGCCCAAGCAATCATCAAGCTTGAGCTTGATGACAATTATATCCACCATGTAGGCATATGTGATACATCTCATGCCACTTGGGAACAATTGGATACACTATTTGGTGTCCAATCTAAATCTTCAAAATATGGATTGTGGATTGAGTTTTTGAGGTTGAATATGCAGGCTAATATATTCCTTGCAACTCACCTTAACTATATGGAAAGTTTGCTAACTCAATTGGTAGGGATTAACTTAAAAATGAAAGAAGATATATGCATTGGAGTCTTGCTTAAGAGTCTTTCTTCAACATTTGGTAATTTCTCTACCACACTAATTAATACACCAAATTCAAAGGTGGTAGATATCAAAGCATCACTTCTTGAAGAAGAGAAGAAGCTCAAAGGTAAAGAGAAAGCAAGTACTTCAAAAGAAGAACATGTGCTCTATGTGAATAACAAGTACAAAGGGAAGAAATACATTATTTGTGACTTTTATAAAAGAACTGGGCACATTGAAAAATTTTGTTATGCCAAGAAAAGATCACAAAAGGTCTATCTAGCAACTATCAAAGATGAAGAAGACCATGAAGAAGAAGAAGAAGAAGATACTCAAGAGTAGATGGATAAGCCTCATCAATCCTTCCATTCCCACTATACAGGCTGCCTTTTTTAAGCCTTGTATATACTTGCACTAATGCTCTAATCATAAGCCTTGTAAACCTCATCTAACCTATGCACTACAGCCTCTGCACACTTAGTTAGGCCTTGTGACAACCTCTAGCTTTATATGGTTGGTTTTTCCATGTCTACACTTAGCAAGGTTCTACTCGTGACAGCCTCTGTATACTCAATGTTTTTATGGTTGTGATTGAGGAGGGGTGACAATTACACTCCTATGATAGCCTCTTTGTATGGAGCAATAAGACAAGGAATATGCAATAGCTTAGAAGAATTGCCTTGTATTCCATAGGCACAGTGAGAAAACATGGTACCATCCTGGAACTATAAAGCAATGTACTTGAGAATCCTTTGAATGCAATGCTATTGTATTTTGTACTTTCAGTCTTGTCTATGTCTACTCAAGATTGTGTTTTTAAAACCAAGCTAATCTATCTTGGAACCTAATTCACTTGAGTAAGAGTCTTGTCCTATCATTTGTCATCATGCTTCTTGTTCATGAATTCCAACATCCATAGATAACCATGCTCAAGGTCTGTGTTTGTTAACACATTGCGCCAATGTGTTCGAGCCCTTTCTTTGCTATTTTGGTCTCTTTCCAGGTGGATTTTCAGATCTGCCCCTTTTCTCAGCCTTAGTTAACTTTTTATTTAGCTTATATGCCAAGAATCTCCAAGAGGTAGTGGGTGTCAAAGGCAAAAGTTGTGTAAATTTATGCCAATTGGGTTTTGGTGGTCGGTCGGTGTCAATTTTGACCCTAGGACAGTTGTTTGGCCAATAAGTGTCAATGTTGACACTAGGGACTAGTATTAATTGATTAATTAATGTCAGTTTAAGAGTCAAGAGAGGTTGGGGACCACTCCAGGTTGCAAATGATCTAGCCAATTTAAGTATGGATGGGCACATTTAATTTTGAGTAGGATTAGAAGGATTGAAATTAATTTTTAGGATGATTTAATTTTGAAAATTAAAGAAATGGCTGGATAATGCTGAAAAATGCGTTTAGAAGGGTGCCACTTGGCAAAAATGCCCATGCAAACTGAGAAAACATTTTTGGGGGTTGGGTCTCATCTATGAATTTAGTTTATAGCTTGGGGGGAGAGAGATAGAGAGAGAGAGAGAGAGAGAGAGAGAGAGAGAGCTGTTGGTCCAATTTCTAATTAGAGAATAACAATTCGCTAGAGAAGATAGCCATTTGGGGGCCTAAATAGGTAGGGGATGTTGAGCTAAAATATGCATTACTTGCTGATTACCCTCTTAAACAACCCCAAAACACACTAAAAATGCTCTTTTAGAGTAAAACCCTAAAACCGGGAGCGGTTTGAGAGAGTTCAGTGGAAACCCTAAAATGGGGAGCGGTTCGAGAAAGTTTAGTGGAAACCTTAATTTTTGGGCCGCCCTTCCACATCTATAAATAGACAGGCTGCCCCCATTCAACAATCATCCTTGTTTTGCAGGTTACACCAACCCACACATCCTCTGCTATTGTTGGCACTCAGTTTCCAACCTGCAACTCGCCTCCATCTGCTGTCCAGCCATCATTGACTGCAGCCACATCATCTTCAGCTTGTCCATTGCTGTAGGCGACAGCTCTCAGCTGCTGGCGACTGCTCCAGACTGTCCCAGACTGCTATTTAGCCTGCTGTCCATCATCTCTAGGGTCAGCCAGCTTGCGTTTTCAGCATTGCAGGCCCTAATACTCTCAAACATTGTTTCAGCCTGCTGTTTACAGCAGACTGTGCATAGTTTCCAGCCCCCGATTGGTGGTACACTGCTGTGTTTACCAGTTTCTAGCCTCCAAACTGCTGTGTTTTGGTGACCAGCTTGCTGCCATTCACTATTCAATACTCCTACACTCTGACTGGTGGTCACAGACTTGGGATCCGTCTTCGGTGGACGTCACACTCCGACATTGCTCTGCCCTTGAGCAGACTGTATACTCTTACATTCATTTACAACATTCATTCACTTCAGAGTTGTGTTCTCTCTCTCCCTTCTTCTGTTTTTGTTTAAGTTTTAAGTTTTGCGTTTAGGGTTTGAGTTTTGCCCTCTGTGTCTATGTCTGTGTCTTTGTGTTTTTGTCGTGGTCGTACACTCTGTGTGTCCTCAGTGCAAACCCTAGCAGTCTTCTTAGCATGGTATCAGAGCCGGTGCTCTTGTAAAGAGTATCTTGCAGATATTGTTGAGAGCTAGTCTTTGTGCAAGGCACACAATACGACTCGTAACCGAATCACAATGTCCCAGACACCTTCTTCTCCAGTTTCTATGATATCTTATAAGGCTTCTCCATCATTGGAGGCCCTGAGACGGCATTATGGACTCGGTGAGGAGGACAATACTCCACCTTCACCATATTTCACTAACATGACAGAGGACTTTGAGGAGTACTATTGCAACAAGTACGGTGATGTTTACACCCCTCCTACCAGTTTTGCTACCACATTCGGACCGGTTGGTGAGGCTGGCCACCTCTCCGATCATGGAGGACATACGACATTTGGAACGTCTGGCGATCCATCTTCATCATCTCCGCCAGGTCCAATGTCAGGTTTGCACAATTCTTTTGTGTTGCATGAATTAAAACCCTCACCTGTTTTTTCTTTTGAGGTACAAGATCCGGATGGCTTTGCGTATGTGAACTTCAATAGATGGGGCTCACGAAGCAGACGAAATTCAGGTACATCTACAGCTTCTATTTCATTTGAGAATATTACACACACTTCTCACTTTCCCTCTTCTATATCACACCTTGATCATCTCTCATTATCTTTCCAAAATCTTGGATTATACTCCACATCTGCATCACACACCCTAGAGGTTGGATCTACCATCTCCGCTCCTAGCAACTTTTCCTTCTCCACCCCATTCTCTACCTCTTTGCACCATGGTACTTCATTAGGGGAAATGCCACCCTTTAACACAATGCCTCTCACCTTTCAGCAAATGAGCACACCCATCACTCTTGGGTCGACTGTGATGGGCATCCCCCTCACTATCCCCAGCTTCATATCTCCCATGACCACTTATACGCATGGGTTTCCATCCTCAGCTTATGGTGCGTCTTCATACTCTCCTTGGGTTATACCTACGCAGGGATTCCTATCTTCTGCTCCCCGTGTTCCCATCCCACCTCCGTGGGTTCCTCATGTGGCTACCATGCCCATGCCTAGTCAGCCCATCCCTACCTATGGATCCACCTTGCACACTACCCGCATGCCTGGTGGGTACTCTGGGGCCCATTCCCAAGTGTACTCCACTTCCCCATCCTACCCCCACTACACTTTTTCACACTATCCATCCCGGAGCACTACCACTCTTGTTGCAACGGCCAAGAATGCCTTCACGGATAAGACACGTTTTAACGGGTCAAATTTCACTACTTGGTCGAATTTCATGCAACAAGTGCTTGAGTCTTAGGGTCTTTGGGACCTTGTCGTTGGTCTAGAGTCTATGCCGGATCCTCGATTAGCTCACCCTGACTACATCCGTCAATGGAGAGTCTGCAATGCTACAGCCAATGTTGAGCTGATGCAGGGATTGCTTCTTGAGTTTCACTCTCAGTTGTAGCACTTTCCGCTCGCGTCAGAGCGTTGGAGTCACCTTCTCGACCGCTATGCGGCTCGTGATCGTACTCAGCATATCAATCTCGACTTTGAGTTTCAAGAGTTCTCTCTTAAGGAAGGGGATGATCTGAAAGTCAAGCTGACTGACTATAGGCGGTTACTTGTCGAGTTCGCCATTGTTGGCTCTTGAAAGTCAGATGACGATTAGATTACATTCTTCTTGAATAAGTTGCCCGCAAAATACTTCAAGTTCATTCAACACATCATCTCCCAATCTCGATTGCCAACCTTCTACGAGTTCGAGTGCTAGTTCTTGCATTACGCAAGGCTGCATGATCAAGTCCACAAGAAATCCTCATCACAACCTTATTCAGAGCAGAGGGGGTTGGTTGCTTCTTCTTCGGGAGGGAAAACCACTAGCGGCAAGAACTCACTAGATGCGAAGGCAAGCCAATCAAAGGGTGACTCCTCTTTCTCCGATGGAACCAAAGAATCAAGACCTATCTGGCAGAACTCCCTAAGAAAAACCAGTTTTGCACACACTGCCAAAGAGTAGGCCATGTGGACAAGGAGTATCGCTCCAAGGCCCAAGATCTTCCACCTAAAAAGCCTCAGCAGACCGCTGCGACTTCATAGTCCAGTGGGGCTACGCCTTCCGTTGCTGCCCCATCTACTCCTCCAACCCCCACAACGACTACTGGACATGTGGCACCCGCACAGCCTCAGCGGCCATCCTTCTCTACTTTTGAAGGATTGGTTGATTGATTTGCAGGTTCCGATTTCATTGCACTTCATGTATCCATCTCACCTTCCTCCCCACCTCGTCAGACATTTCCTTGGCAAAGCCCTGCTATTGGACGTACGCGATTGTGGCCACCTTCTTAGACTAGCATGTCTCTAAGTCCTTTCGGATACCCTAGGTCACTCTAGCATTCATTTTTTGCACTCTTAGAGTCGGGCCTATAGGATTTTTGTCTCTACATTTTAAGTCTTCCGCTGCATTTACTTACACATACATACACATTTGCATCTTTGCACTTGTTTCTTTAGTTAGCTTTTTATTTTTGTTTTGTTTTGTTTTTGGAGTATCTCACTACTGACCTTTGTGATTGCAGACTTTGATCTCCTTTGCAAGTTTTGTTTTCAGTGTAGGGCTAACATGCAGGTTTGCCCAATTCTACCTGGGTTGGAGACTTGGGATGTGCACCGCTCCTTTATGGTTTCATCATCCTTGGAGTTTTGCTCTTCTACCAGCATGGAGGCTTCCCCTCCCGAGGCAGATCGTGCAGCATCTCTCTTGATGCTATCATGGTGGTGACTTCTACCTAGCTCTTCTAGTTGGGATGCTTCCTCCTCCTCTTCATTCCTTATGGTTCTCGGCACCACACGAATATCGACATCAGGCTCCTCTTCCTTCTTTGGCATCTACATCCATGTTGAGAGGGGGTTCCTACCCTTCTTGATATTCTACAGGCTTCAATACTTTGTCTTCGACATTGGCTTCTCCCCCCTGTTGTACCTTACCCTTTGCATTGCACGATTTCATCATCTTTGTACTAGTGCGCTTGAGCAAGTGAACAATTTTCCCGTGAGGGACACTGCCAAGTGGCACCTGCTGCATGAGCATTCTTCAGCATGTAGCATACTTTGCATCTTATTGTGCAAAGCACCACTTGAGCAGATCCTAAGTTGTTTCCACCGGCGGCTGTTGTTACCACACCACCATCCTTCTTCATCACATGGATATCTCATCATCTACTTTTTCTCGTCATCGACACCTTGAGTGGATGGGTTAGCTTGTACTGTTTTGTGATGTGTTGGGTGTACCCTCCCTACTCCCATTATCTGGGTCACTATTCCTCAATCAGCCGCATCCCATAAAATTTACCATACTTATTAAAAATAAAATAAAAAACACAAAAGTTCCACGTAGTTCCATCCGTCTTTGTAGAGCTTGGTAGGCCATTGGGCAGCCGACGTACACCCTTTGTCCGATGCCTTGTCCTCTCTGGGGTGACTACTTGGATTCCCTTGGTAAGATAACCATTGCCTATATAGTCTTGGTAGGCCACTGGTGGGCAGCCGACGTGCACCCTTTATTCGATGCCTTAGTTACTTTGGGGTGGGACACCTTAGGGTACATCAACATCACAATGGCTGGCCTAACCTTTCAGCTTAGTTTTGGGCGTGAGAGGGGGTGTTAAGCTAAAATATGCATTACTTGTTGATTAGCCTCTTAAACAATCCCAAAACACACTAAAAATGCTCTTTTAGAGTAAAACCCTAAAACGGGGAGTGGTTTGAGAGAGTTCAGTGGAAACCCTAAAATGGGGAGTGGTTTGAGAAAGTTTAGTGAAAACCCTAATTTTTGGGGCATCCTTTCACATCTATAAATAGACAGGCTGCCCCCATTCAGCAATCATCCTTGTTTCATAGGTTACACCAGCCCACATACCCTCTGTTGCTGTTGGTGCCCAGTTTCTAGCCTGCAGCCCGCCTCCATTTGCTGTCCAGCCATCATCGTCTGCAACCACATCATCTTCAGCCTGTCCATTGTTGTAGGCGACAGCTCTCAGCTGCTGGCGGCTGCTCCAAACTACTGTTCAGCCTACTGTCCATCATCTCCAGGGTCAACCAGCCTACGTTTTCAGCATTGCAGGCCCTGACACTCTCAGACACTGTTTTATCCTGTTGTTTACAGCAGACTACACACAGTTTCCAGCCCCCGATCGGTGGTACACTGCTGCGTTTACCAGTTTCCAGCCTCCAGACTGCTGCGTTTTGGTGACCAGCTTGCTACCATTCACTATTCAGCACTCCAACACTCCGACTGGTGGTCACAGACTTGGAATCTGTCTTCAGTGGATGTCATACTCCGACATTGCTCTGCCCTTGAGCACACTGTACACTCTTTACATTCATTTACAGCATTCATTCACTTCAAAGTTGTGTTCTCTCTCTTTCTTCTTCTGTTTGTGTTTGAGCTTTTGTGTTTGAGTTTTGAGTTTTGCATTTAGGGTTTGAGTTTTGCCCTTTGTGTCTATGTCTGTGTCTTTGTGTTTCTGTCGTGGTCGTACACTCTGTGTGTCCTTAGTGCAAACCCTAGCAGTCTTCTTAACAGGGACAGTGGGGAGACACCTTCTAGGGGCTGGCAATAGCATTGTTGATCTAGTGATAGCATTTTTAAGGTGCCTAGTAGTAGGTGACTGCATTAAATGCAGAGTGGAGCAAGCAACATGTAGATTTTAGGATTTTCTCAGAAGGAAAATTAGATTTCTCTCTCATCTTGGCTTTCTCTCACTTCTCCAATAATTTCTCAAAAGATCTCAGCATTTCTCAGCCATTCTCAGCAGATCTCAATCAAATTTATTGGATAGTAGAAGGATTTCTGCTATAAATCCTATTTTTTTGTAGAAATTAGGATTTGACAGCCACCTTGGGATCCGTGCCAATAGGAATAAGCATCATACACTGAAATCATCACTTGAAATGGGCTTTTGGATTAGCAAAGGAGATTGTGGAATCTCAACTTGTACACTATCCATTAATTAAAGATAAAGAAATACCGAAAGGGGTGCTAGTTTTGGGGCCAACCGATTGTCTATTGTCCAAGATTGTTAAGGTAATGTGTGCATTTCAGTTTATACTCTGTTAATTAATTGTTGTAATTAAGTGCTTGATGAGGTTTTATCACCCTATTTGAGGAGGAAGGTTGGTTTCATGAAATAACAGCCATGTCCATCACATGTGCTAAACAACCTTGCACATTTGATTAATAACTTAATCAAATGTTATCGACAAGATTAAAGCATCTCAAAATTTCATGTCCACGTGACAGTGTCACTGAGCTCCAATAAAGAAGTTTTAGTCTTACGCTCCTAAGAGAGGTGCATTGTGATTGACACGTTTGCATTCTTGGACAAAACTTGTTTGTGTGGAGTGGAGTGGATGATATTTGGCATCAATGGGGTTAATCTGAGATTGATTGCCTTTGCAAGGATGCTATTGGCAATTTCAAGAAAAGTGATTGGTCACCATTGTGTGATCTCTAATTAGGCCTCCCTTCGTTTGGGAATGAGGTGAATTGATCCCTTTGAAAGTGTCTTTGGCATGACCCTTGATGCTATGATCTCCTAGAAAGTTGAGATAAGGCATACATTGATAAGATCCCAATAGCTCAAAACGGACTTATTTGGTTCGTTCTCTTGTACACTTGCTTGAGAGCAATGTTGGAAACACCCTTTGCACCTCCTCTGTAAAATGAGCCATCAAATATGGCTCATCTAGCTTGTATAATTACCTTTTTGGTACTCTGCCATATTGTCTCTTTATCTCTCTCGTAGCTTGGTGGCCTAGTAGTGGACCCAAGCCAAGCTATATAGTTCTTTGTAGCTACTTATCTTGCCTCCAAAGAACCCTATTCAATAGATCCATTTTCTCTCCTAAGTTTGCTAGCACTCTATCTAGATTGTTTTGGCCTTGTGGTGTGGGAAAATTCTTTGTTAATCATATCATCAAACTGAGTCCAAAAGAAGTCTTTACATGAAACCTATACTTTGATATTCATATCATCGATATTTGTTGTAGCAATGTGCATCCTCTCAACTGTCCATTTGCACCTTGGCCATCTCTCCTCTCCCCTTGGTAGAGTAGGGTAGGCAATGATGCTTTTGTTGAGATGACAAGCTCAACACATGCAGACATTAATGATGGACCGTCTGGTTAGATGTGTCCGCATGTTTACACTTAGCACATCGGTGGTCATTATGACTCTCACATGGCCACTGACTCATTACTTATTATATTCAGGTTGTTATACCTATTTACAGCTGGCATAGTTATAGCGCCAGTCGACTAGTGTAGTTGGTTATGCATTGTTTGACTTAGTAGGACACTTTCTTGTATGTTGTATCTTATCTATACTTTGTGTACATTGTAAAGTGTGTGGAAGAAGAAGAAGAAACCAGTAAGAAAACGTTTTGGCCTCCATCTCTTTTCTCGTCTCTTAAGTGAGCTTCTCCTTGTGCATTCTGTGTGTGTTTGGTGCAGCATCTTAAGCAAGTCCCCCCACCATGCGATTCTTGACATGGTATCAGAACCGCGCCACTGAGAGAGGCTGATTTCGAAGGCTGAAGTGAAGGAGAAGAAGCAAGGTTCGAGCAAGCAAGCCACGGGTAAGAAGCTCTCCCATTCTTCTACTCTTTCTCTTGGACAATACCTGTGGAGGCACCAGAAGCAGGGCAAAGCAAAAATCTCAGATTGCAGTGAGATTTGGTGTGCGCGAAGAGCGCTATGTATTCTGTAGATAGACCCTTTAGGGCTTTCCCGTTGCTATTTTGGCCATCCGAGGTCATTTCAGGCTCCGTTTTAGAGCCGCAAGGTTGCGGACAGTAGTTCGAGATACCCTGCAATTTTAGCTGTGTCTGCCGTATACAGGTGCACAGGTTACAAATTTTAGATCTGTAAGTTCAAAGGTGTTTACCAGTGAATAAACACAAGGTTTATCTGCAAACTTGTTGCAGATTGCATATATTGTTGAGCAGACAGTGAAAAAGGTTGTTTGGTGTATTGATGTGCACTACAGGTCGAGGGTTGTAGAAGATTTGCTTGTTGTTTGGTATTAGTTTTGTGATAATGGTAGAGAACAGTGGAAATCCCATCATTGAGAAGCTCGACAAGAACAACTACCCTTCATGGAAGTTCTGTGTCACGAACTTCTTTATTGGAAAAGGCCTCTATGAGTTTGTGTCAGGTGAAGAAAAGGAGCCGGAGGTGAGTGATCCTCCAACTGCAAAAGAGACAAAGGCACGGAAGGAATGGAATGCAAAAGACAAAAAGGTCATGTATTGGTTGTCTGCAGTAATTGACAATGATATGCTGGGACATATCAGAAATGCAGAGAATTCATATGCAGCTTTGACCATACTTGAAAGTATGTTTTCCGTAAATACAAAGGCACGAAAGATTCAACTCAAGCAAGAGTTGAATACATTGAAGAAAGGGAAGATGTCTATCAATGAGTATGCACTGAAGGTAAGGAGCATTGCAGATGCCTTGGCAGCAATTGATGCAATGCCCGATGATGATGATTTGGTGTTGTCTACCTTGGGTGGACTTAACAATGAAAAGGCTTGGAAGTCTTTTGTAACTTCCGTATATGTCAGAAAGCCATTCCCAGATTTCAATGAGTTGGTCTCCCTTATGATCGCTGAAGAGATCAACATGCAAAGTGAGACATCTGAAAGAAGTGGTGAACAGGTCCAAGCTTTCTACTCCAGTTTAGGAAGGGGACGTGGCAGGTTCTCTTCAAGAGGCCGTGGTACGGGACGTGGTAGTGACAACCAGCAAAACAGATTGAATCAACAATTTGGCGATATGCAGGTTTCAAGAGGTCGTGGTAACTTTAGAGGCAGGGGGAGCTTTAGAGGAAGAGGTGGATGGCAGAACAGAGATTCTAACAACTCTGGTATTGTGTGTCACTACTATGGCAAAACAGGTCATATTGTAGCCCAATGTTATGCTAAGAAAGACGATATTTACAGTGGTAAGTTGCAGCAAGGAAACTATGCATCATCTTTACGACAGAATAAAGATAAAAATGAACGTCTGTTTGTTATGCAGCATATGTTGAATGCTGTTATAGGAAAGGAAACACATGATGATGTTTGGTATGTTGATTCAGGTGCATCCAATCATATGACCAGCCATGCAGAATGGTTTGGAGAGATGCAGGATTTGCAAAATACAGGGTATGTGTAGATGGGTGATGATTCATGCCACCCAATTTCACACATTGAAAAAGTTCCCTTGTCCTTGCATGATGGTAAGACAAAGAGTCTTTCAGATGTATTACATGTGCCATCTATTATAAAGAACTTGGTGTCAGTCGGTCAAATGGTAGAGCAAGGGCTGCAAGTCAGATTTAATGCAAAGGATTGCTTTGTAGAGGACTTCAATGACAAGTGCAGGTTGGTTGCAAAGGGAAGTAGAGTTGGACGTATATTTACTCTGGATGCTCGAATTCCTACTATGAATGCTGATATGTATGCTAAAGGAAAATGTGTTGTTGCAGATATTAAAATTTGGCACAAACGCATTGGACATGCAAATGTACAAAGACTGAAATTAATGCAGTCCCAAGGGTTGGTTACAAGTTTGCTTACATTTAGAGTTGCAGAATTTCATAAGGTATGTGAAGCATGTCAGTTTGGTAAGTAGGCAAGACAACCCTTTTCACATGATAGAGATGTAAGCAGAAATATCCTTGATGTTGTGCATACAAACATTTGGGGGCCTACACAAAATGTATCTCTTAGAGGCAGTTCATACTTTGTCACATTCATTGATGATTATTCTAGAAAGCTGTGGGTATATTTTATGAAGGAAAAGAGTGAAGCGTTTGAGCACTTTAGAACTTTCAAGGCTACAGTTGAAAGAGAAACAGGCTTAAAAGTAAAGTGCTTGAGGTCAGATGGAGGGGAAAAATACCTCTCCAATGAGTTCAGTGATTTTCTGAGGTCTCATGGGATAAAGAGACAGTTTACATGCAGGTATACCCCACAGCAAAATGGGGTTGCAGAAAGGAAAAACAGGCATATTGCAGAAGTTGCACGCGCCTTGATGACTGAAAAGAATATGCCTAAGCATTTTTTGTCAGAGGCTGTTCATACTGTTGTTTATATTATGAACAGAACTCCCATAGTTGCAGTCTATGGTATGACTCCTGAAGAATGCTTTACTGGCAAGAAGCTTGATGTATCGCACTTGAAGGTATTTGGCTATGTTGCATACATTCATGTGCCACATGAGCTATTGAAGAAGCTTGATCCAAAGGCAAAAAAATGTGTTTTTATTGGATACTCTTTAGAGCAGAAAGGGTATCGTTGTTATAATCCTGTCACACGTAAGTTCAGAGTGAGCAAGGATGTCATCTTTAATGAAATGAGCAGTTGGTATGCATCTAGTGGTGATGCATTGGATGATGATGATGATCATGACACTCATGTGCAGGTTGAAAAGCAAGAATCACGGACTCTTAGTGGACCAGAGACATCATCTGGTAGTCGTTGGTCTGGGAGACTAAGAAGTAGCTCTATATCTTCAAGTGCATCTAGTAGCACTATAGGTAAAGACAAAGGAAAGAATAAAGTGCCAGATGGCATTGATGCAGTTCTTGATGGAGACTCCAGTGGCTCAGAGAGCTTGGATGATGAGCTTGGCATTCCTTCTGTTAGGACACCAGGTGTACAGAGAGCTCATAGTAATGTAAAGGCTCCATTGAGTGATCCGGTGGTACGCAGATCTGGCAGGGTCAGATACCCTGTTAAAAGATTTGGTTTTGAAGGTTATGCAGCTCACCATTATGCTTATATGGTGAAACTAGTTGAGGAAGTTGAGCCCACTTGTTTTGAGGATGCTATTGGTCATACTCATTGGAATGCAGCAATGGATGAGGAGATGGCTGCATTAGAGGCCAATAAGACTTGGGATCTAGTATCATTACCGAAGGGCAAGAAAGCTATTGGATGTAAGTGGGTTTATAAGATTAAGCACAATGCAGATGGTTCTATCAGTAGGTACAAAGCTAGGCTGGTTGCAAAAGGCTGTGCCCAGACATATGGCATAGATTATGATGAAACCTTCAGTCCAGTTGCTAGGATGACAACTATCAGATGTGTGATTGCTTTGGCAGCAGCCAAAGGTTGGAGATTGCAGCAAATGAATGTGAAGAATGCCTTCTTGTATGGTGATTTGCAGGAAGAAGTGTATATGGATCAGCCAGCAGGTTATGAAGATTTAGAGCATCCCACATATGTGTGCAGGTTGAAGAAGGCGCTCTATGGACTCAAGCAAGCACCTAGAGCATGGTCTGACAAGATCAGAGAGTATCTTGTCAATATTGGCTTTTATATTTTTGATACTGATCACTCACTTTATGTGAGAAAGGGAGATGTAGGTTTGGTCATCATAGTCATCTATGTGGATGACTTGATTATTATAGGTGATAGTGATAGTGGGATTGCTGAAGTCAAGGACTTTTTGAAGAAGAAGTTTGAGATGAAGGATTTAGGTGAGCTAAGGTACTTCCTTGACATTGAGGTGATCAGATGTGATAATGGTATATGGTTGTCCCAAAGACAGTACGGCTTGGATATGTTGTCCAAGTATGGTATGATAGCATGCAAACCACTTTGAGTCCCGTTGGAGCAGAATGTAAAGTTGAGTGCTGATGTTGGGGATGAGATAGAAGACCCTACTATGTTCAGGAGGATAGTGGGGAGTTTGATCTACATGACCATTACAAGGCCAGACTTGAGCTACGCTGTTGGTCTTGTGAGTCAGTTTATGCAAGTATCTAGAAAGCCACATTTGGATGCAGTCAGACGCATATTGAGATATGTGAAGTCCACATTACATTATAGACTTTTGTATGAGGCAGGTACAGATGTACAGGTGTTTGGATACACAGATGCAGATTGGGCTGGTAGTATGTCTGATAGATCTACCAGCGGATACATGTTCTCTCTTGGTAGTGCAGCAGTTGCTTGGAGCAGCAAAATGTTGGGTATCTCACACGCCTTACTTACGCCTACGCTCATATGGGAGTGTGCGGGTGATCACTAGGACACTGGGGCACTTTTTACTCTCGGTAGGAGAGGTTTTTCCCCAAGATTATGTGTACTATTTTGTATGTGCTTGTGGTGCACACTTACGGGCACTTACTGTGTTCGGGTGTGAACAGCCCCTTATAACTCTAAGGTATAAGGGTTATCATTTGTACTTTCAGCTAACTCTCTATTCAGTACTATTGCATTGGGTATCGTGCTCAACTCTGTCTCTCACTCTCACACTGTCTACTGCACTTCAGCTGCACCTCGATCCTCTCCCATCTGACATTTGGTATCAGAGCTCAGTTCTAAGCTTAGCTTCTGCTTGCAACGTGCAGTCCTGACCGCACTCGAGCCACCTCTGTTCTGCATCTGCCCTGCGCGCAGCTCCAACAGTCGCCGCGCAACACTGCCCTGCCCAGACACCACCTGTACCTGCACTCGCCCTGCCCAGGCGCTGTTCCTCTGTGCGTCGCCTTTACTCGAGTGTCCTGAGTCGTTTGTAGTCCACGTTAGCAGCACTAAGTCAAACGACGCCCGCCAGACGACCTATTATGCGCAGCCCGTCAGCCCGCCGTTTTGAAAAGTTCACGTCAGCACGCGCGCTGTTCGTCAACGCAGTCTTCGACAGTCCTGCCCGCCGTTTTTTGACCACGTGCAGCCCGCCTGCCCATCGCGACTGGTCAGCCAGTCTGACGACCTGCTCCCGCCTGCCCGCCTGCCTTTGTCACGTCAGCAGCTCGCGACGTGCTGCACGCCCAGGTAAAATTTTCAAAATTATTGTCATTCCAGCCCAGAATAAAATTCTGGAAGCGGCGGTTCACACGCGGTTGGCACAGATTTACTGGAAAAGTAAATTTCATGCAAATTTCTGACTGAATGGTCAGAAATTTTTGGGGCTTTTGTGTATTTGGAGGACAGATGCATTTAAACTGCTGATACAGTCACAGACCGATTGTTTTTGACAGAGATTTTGGCAAAATTTTGGGGATTTATTCATAACAGTGTTGCACTGCACTGTTTGCACATTGGGAAACGTGCTGTGTCTGTCTGTGACACATTGAATGCACATTTTGGGGCTTTTGTAACAGACATTTGTGACAGAAATTTTGGGCAGAAAATTTTGGGGCTTTTGATGTTTTAGTGCTGCTGAGCACTAATTGCACCTTGGGAAGCGTGCATCAGTGACAGTTTTTTTGACAGAGTACCCTTTGCACATTAATTGCAGACTTGTGTTTGCTGCAATTTCTGGAAATTTGCAGATTTCCAGCTCGTACTGCATTGACATTGCTCTATTGCCTTTTGGGAAATAATGGCAAATCAGGGAGGAGATGTATTCACCTATGTGTCCAAGGAAGACCGATTGGATGGGAACAATTATTCCCTTTGGTCTTTCATGATGAAGAATGTATTAGTGCCAAAAAACTTGTGGGATTATGTCAGTGGAGAGGAAGCACGACCGGGAGTTGTGGCTCCCGCTACTCCTCCTCCAGGAGGACGTGCAAGAGGGCAACCTCAGCCCCCTCCACCTCAGCCCGCTCAGCCACTTCCCCCAAGAACTGCAGCTCAGAAAACTTGGGATACACGGGATGCACAGGCTATGTCGCTGATTGCATTGGCAGTTCAGCGTTCTATCATTCCTCATATTCGTTCAGCAGCTTCTTCACAAGAAGCTTGGTTGATATTGGAGCAGATGTTTGCAGGAAAGAATGAGACTCGCATCTCTTTCTTGAAGAAAGAGCTAGAGACTCTAAAGATGAATGAGGGTGATTCTATGCAGGATCATCTCAACAAAATTCAGGACTTGCGGGAGCAACTCATGAATGTGGATGAGTACTACTCAGATGCGCAGCTGATTTCTACGACATTGAATTCACTGCCTCCCTCTTACTTGGCTTTTCATACTGCCTTGAACCTCACTATGAGGATTTCGAAAGAGCCCATCACTTTCATTCAGCTTGTCAGTTTGCTTCTAGAGGAGGAGCAAACTAGACGGAACAGTGGTGTGGATGGTATAGCCTCTGAGCAGGCTTTTATGTCAAGGCAGAAGGGTAAAAACAGCCAAGGGAAAAATGCTTCGCAGAGTTCTGGTAGTAGTAACACTTCACAGACAAGTCAGAAACAGGGGGGCACGCAAGCCAAGAAAGGAAAATGCCATTACTGCAAGAAGCCTGGCCACTACATCACTGAGTGCAGGAAGCGCATCGCCAAAGAGAAGAAGAAGGAGTCAGGGATGTCTGTTTCTGTAGCTCCTTCCACTGCTAGTGAGTCCACGTCCTTTGTTGCAGACAGGGACTATTGTTTTTACACTTGCAGTTATGATGTCTCTTGGGCTGATAGAGCATTTAGCTCTACAGAAGATGCTGACACTTGGTTCTTTGACAGTGGTGCTTCACGGCATATCACATCTCGTAGAGATTTGTTTGCTTCTCTTGGTGCACCTCCCGTTGGGAAGTCTGTTCAGTGTGCTAATAATGCATCATACCCTGTTCGTGGTATTGGGGAGATTCAGCTTACAGCCATTGATGGCTCTATTCTCCGCCTACAGGATGCTTTGTATGTGCCTGGCATTAAGAAGAATCTGCTTTCCATTTCTTCTATGGCACGTTGTGGTTTGCAGGTAACCTTTGATGATGACCGTTGCATGGTCCGTGACAAGGAACACATGACATTGGTCTTGACAGGTTCTCTGTGTCATGGGTTATATGAGTTGGATGCTCTTTCGGTAGATCAGTCTGCATATTTGACATCCACTCTTACTCCTGCTATGTTAGAGGCAGAGTTATGGCATGCTCGTTTGGGGCATGTAAACTATGGCAGCTTGATGCTATTACAGCGTACTCAGATGTTGGATGGATTACCTCTTTTGGAGAGACCTCCTGAGCATTTATGCGAGGGTTGCATTTTGGGGAAAATGCATCGTTTCTCTTTTCCCCGTGATGTTGCTTTTAGAGCAACAGCCAGATTGCAGCTTGTGCTTTCGGATGTTTGTGGGCCCATGCAGACACAGTCATTGGGTGGTTGTTACTATTTTGTAACATTTATTGATGACTTTACACGTTTGTGCTGGGTCTACTGCTTGAAAAAGAAGTCAGAAGTGTATGATGCATTTTTGGCTTTCAGTGCACTTGTGGAAACTCAGTCTGGTTGCAAGATTAAGACTCTCCGTTCGGACCGAGGGGGGGAATACATGTCCTCTATGCTGAATTCTTATTTGCAGCAGAAGGGCATTATCCATCAGTACACTACTGCATATACTCCACAGCAGAATGGGGTAGCAGAGAGGAAAAATCGGTCACTCATGGAGATGGCCAGATGTATGCTGAAGGCAAAGAATTTGCCTCATAGTTTTTGGATGGAAGCCGTCATGTGCGCTTGCCACATTTTGAACAGATGCCCTACCAAGGCCTTGAAAACCGTCACACCTTTTGAGGCTTGGCACAGCCGCAAACCTTCTGTTGGCCACTTCCGTACTTTTGGGTGTCTTGCATATGCCCATATTCCACAAGTACTTCGAAAGAAGTTGGACAACAAGGCTGTAAAATGCATCTTTATGGGATATAGCAGCGAAAGCAAAGGCTACAGACTCTATGATCCCGTGACCAAGAAGGTTTTTGTCAGCAGGGATGTTGTATTTGATGAAAAATCAGAATTATCCTTGGCTGGTTTTGATACATATCAGGCTGCCCGTGATGTCTTTGAAGGGCTGCTGCCCATCACATTTGGTGATTCAGCTGGTACTTCAGCAAATGAACCTAATGTTCAGCCAGCTGCTCCTATGGAACATGCAGTAAATCAGCACATTGCTGAAACTGAAATTCAGCAGGAACTTGTACACAGTCAGGAAGCAAGACAGGTGCCTAGATGGTACACGCAGACTATGAGAGATAGTCATTTGGAAACACCCTTGGCTGGTCGTACTCGAAGACAAACTCGACTGCATGATTCAGCACATTCCATGGAGTTTGTTATGGCAGCATGTACTCATGATAATGAGGAGCCTGAATGTTTTGAGGATGCACGACATAGTGTGCATTGGATGGCAGCCATGCAAGCTGAATTGGATTCTATTCATAAGAATCATACTTGGGATTTGGTGTCTTTGCCAGTTGGCAAGCGTGCCATTGGTACGAAATGGGTCTACAAATTGAAAAGGAATGCAGATGGATCCATAGATAAGTACAAGGCACGGCTGGTAGCTAAAGGCTACGCACAGAAAAAGGGCATTGACTATGAGGAGACCTTTGCTCCTACCTCCCGTATGACGACCATTCGGTCTATGATTGCCTTGGCTGCACATTTTGGTTGGAAAGTGCATCAGCTGGATATAAAGACTGCATTCTTACATGGGGAACTTCAGGAAATAGTGTATGTACAGCAGCCCATTGGTTTTGCAGTTGAAGGCTCAGAAAATTTAGTATGCAAGCTGAAAAAAGCTCTATATGGTTTGAAACAAGCTCCACGAGCTTGGTACGCAAAGATAGATGCCTTCTTGCTTAGTCAGGGGTTTGTAAACAGCCCATCTGAGTCTACCCTTTATGTACATAAAGAGGGGGGATCCATGCTGATTTTGTGTCTATATGTAGACGACCTTTTGCTCACTGGAACACGTGCTGATCAGATTTCAGCATTCAAAAATAATTTACAGCAAACTTTTGACATGTCTGACTTGGGTATTTTGCACTATTACTTGGGCATCCAGTTTGTACATGATGCTAGAGGCATTGGATTATGTCAGTCAAGGTACATTGGGCAACTTCTTGAGAAGTTTGGCTTACAGGATTGCAAGCCAGTTTGTACACCCATGGAACCTGGGCTCAAACTGTCATTACATGATGACAGTGATTTGTTTGATATCCATACTTATGCTCCAGCAGTGGGATGTCTCATCTATCTATGCCACACTCGGCCAGACATACAGTTTGCCGTTTCAGTTTTGAGCAGGTACATGCATCAGCCTCGTATGTCGCATTGGCAAGCTGTGAAGCGTGTGTTTCGTTACTTGCAGGGTACTAGAGCTCTTGGATTGCTTTATGCCAAGGGGGGACCACTGCAGTTACATGCTTACAGTGACTCTGATTGGGCTGGTGATTTTGATACTCGTCACTCCACTAGTGGCAATTGTTTCTTTCTTGGCTCGTCATGCATTTCTTGGCTTAGCAAGAAACAATCCACTGTTGCCACGTCGTCATGTGAAGCTGAGTACAAGGCAGCCTTCACTACTGCAGTTGAGTGCGTATGGCTTAGACGCTTACTTGCTGATTTGGATGTATCTGTTACGGAGCCTACTCCTTTATATACTGACAGTCAGAGTGCCATTGCAGTGGCACGGAACCCTGTGTTTCATGCTCGCACGAAACACATAGAGATTCACTACCACTTTGTCAGAGAGAGGCTACATGCAGGTGATATCAGCCTTGTCTACTGTCCTACCACCAGCAATGTGGCAGACATCTTCACCAAAGCTCTTCCACGAGACAAATTTGAAGCATTTCGCGATGCTTTGAATTTGACGTCCTTTGGTGGCGGATGATCCTTGTACACTTGATCACTCTTCACTCCAGGGGGGTTTGTTGGGTATCTCACACGCCTTACTTACGCCTACGCTCATATGGGAGTGTGCGGGTGATCACTAGGACACTGGGGCACTTTTTACTCTCGGTAGGAGAGGTTTTTCCCCCAGATTATGTGTACTATTTTGTATGTGCTTGTGGTGCACACTTACGGGCACTTACTGTGTTCGGGTGTGAACAGCCCCTTATAACTCTAAGGTATAAGGGTTATCATTTGTACTTTCAGCTAACTCTCTATTCAGTACTATTGCATTGGGTATCGTGCTCAACTCTGTCTCTCACTCTCACACTGTCTACTGCACTTCAGCTGCACCTCGATCCTCTCCCATCTGACACAAAAAGCAATCTACAGTTGCTTTGTCGAGTACAGAGACTGAGTATAGAGGTGCTGCTGTTGCAACATGTGAGGTAGTATGGCTATAAAAGTTATTGGCTGATTTAGATGTGCAGGTGCAAGGTCCAGTTGTCATTTATTGTGACAACATGAGCAGTATACAGTTGGCTAGGAACCCTGTGTTCCATGCCAGGACAAAACATATTGAGGTACACTACCACTTTGTGAGAGAGAAGATACTAGCAGGTGAGATTGTCTTGGTGTATATTAGCACACAGGATCAGATAGCTGACATTTTCACAAAGGCATTGGGTACAGAGAAGCTTCAAAAGTTTCAAAGCTTACTTGGAGTTATAGAGATGCAGTTGAGCTTGAGGGGGAGTGTTGAGATGACAAGCTCAACACATGCGGACATTAATGATGGACCACTCGGTTAGATGGGTCCACTTAGCGCGTCGGTGGTCATTATGACTCTCACATGGCCACTGACTCATTACTTATTATATTCAGGTTGTTACACCTATTTACAGCTGGCATAGTTATAGTGCCAGTCGACTAGTGTAGTCGGTTATGCATTGTTTGACTTAGTAGGCCACTTTCCTTTATGTTGTATCTTATCTATACTTTGTGTACATTGTAAAGTGTGTGGAAGAAGAAGAAGAAACCAGCAAGAAAACGTTTTGGCCTCCATCTCTCTTCTCGTCTCTTGAGTGAGCTTCTCCTTGTGCATTCTGTGTGTGTTCGGCGTAGCATCTTGAGCAAGTCCCCCCACCACACGATTCTTGACAGCTTTGGTAGATCTCTCCTTCTCTAGAAGGCCGTCTCTGATCTAAAATAGTAACTCCTCCCAAGCAGCTTTATCTTCTACTTTAATAGTTTCCATGTATCTACCTCTCCTATCCTCAAGAGCCTCCACCATATTAAAGTCACTTCCTACTATCCAATGATCCATGTGTGGTAGAGACTAAGGATAGTTCAGAATTGCCTCCTAACTCATTGGCCATTTGGGGCATAAATGACCAATAGACTAATAAGTGACTTCTCCACCCTCACCGAGACCCACAGCTTTTCCTGGAATCACAATACACCAGCCTTGCACCGATTGGGTCCATTGCTCCTCAACACATATGCATACTCCAACCTCTATCTCTATACCTCTGTACCCCCCACAGCTGTTGCCACACTAAGTGTGACTTTGTCTTGGTTGTAACTTCCCGTTGCATCGAGATATCCTCTCTGCTGAGAGATGGTGCTCTTGCAACATGAGAAAATCAATCGCTCCTCATACTAATGCTCTGTGCAAATCGTGCCTCATGAGGCTCTAGCCTTGCTTGAAGTGGCATCCTCTAAAGCCTTGTACATTCCATGAGAGTATCCTTGTGGAGTCCATCTCAACCTCTCAGACCAGCATGGCTCTGCCACCTATGCTTGTCTCTGCTGTCTTCTGGCATATACCCTCTCACGTGTCCTCTTTCTAGCTCTACTATAGGGCGTAGTGGGGGAAAGTCCTCGGAGTATGTGTGCGAATCCTCTACCTCTTACTCACTCTCTATGTTGAGTATCTAAGATGAGATCGGTTCTAGAATCTCTGCTTGGTGAACTAGAAATCTGGGAGACGGTGATGTGTCTGTGGCTTGATGCATCTCCTACGTTGCTGCAAGTATTACTCCCTCTGTGTGCTGTCTCATCTATTTGTTGTGTTGTTGTAATGTGTGGTACTGCCATAATCAAGTGTTGTGGAATGTTTAGCTCCTGGATAACCAAGGGAGTGACTATGGAAGTTGTAAGAGATTGAGGTGGCACCATATGGACCGGTGGTCTAATGTCCTCGACCACTCTCCACCGTCCCTCCAAATATCTCAGCTTTGGGCCTCTTTGCTCTTGCCCATGCCCCTCCCTCGTATGCGTGCTTTCACTATTACTCGTAATGTCTCCTCCTTTGTCTATCATTGTGTTGTCTCTTGCACTCTACATCACTCCTTGATGCCCTAGGTCTACCACTTCCTTCATCTCTAGAAGAAGGTGTGGTGTTGTTGAGTCTTGAGGCACTCCACTGCAAGATCTCCGATATATCCTGCATGCCAAGCACTGGCCTGGGAGTCCCAATGGTCTAAGGGAGGGAATGTAAGGCCTTGGTGGGAATGATAACTCGAATTGATGGGTATCTATGTGGGCCTTCCGAGATTGTATCGGCAAAAGTCAACTCTCTCTATATAATGTGGCTGTAAGCACTACCAATCTTGGAAGTTTGGTGTGAAGTACTCATCAAGGCTAGGAAAAGCAATGGTGATGGCAATGCCATCCCTACAATGATTTATCTCAACCCTTGATCCATTTGTCGAAGTATGCCATTGAAGATTTGATATCAAGCGGGTTGGTAGCAAGCAATGCCTCCATTTTCTCGGGCGTGCTAAATTGGATCCTAAAGCACCCCTTCCCTAGTGATACCACTCATGTGACCTTGGTTAGAGTGCTAGTAGGAGTTGACTTGATGGAGTCCTTGAGAATGCAAATGGGCAACCAATCCACAAGCCAAAGAAGATGCCTCAAGCATTGTCACCCTATCCTTGAGTGCTAGCTTTGTGTCTGGTGAAGTGAATCAGTGGGAAAGCATCAGCCAAGGGGGATGCATTGCAGCCCCCTAGTGGTGGTGGGGGACTTGCTACTATCTCGTGTGACACAAAAGCTCCATGTGACTATGGTGCTGGCTTTGATTGGACAACTGGTGTGGAGCTCTATTTTGGAAATTCTCATGCCAGAGGATGTGCCAAAAATGGGGGAGATGGATGTAGCTTGGGCAAGGAACCCGACAAAGGCTGCGAGGGTGGATGAGGAAGCTGAAGATGCATCCATGTATGGCCATAGCTAGACTGCACCTATCCACCTTGGAGCCTATGGATCCCTTCAACCAAGCCATCTCAGGCATATCTTCTTGACCTTAGGGCGCTCCCTCTTGATACCTCAATCATAGGCATTGATGATCTTTGACTCCAACATTCTAGAAATTTGCACTCGCTGTCCTGATCACGTTGCCGCTTGGTCGTATGATTTGGGCTCCTTTTACACGCAGCGCTTTAACCTGTAAGGCTTCTCAAGTACCACATGTAAGCTTCTTCTTCACTAAAGAGTTTGCCAAAACATTGTCCCTATGTACTACACGAACCGAAAACACAGTCGCGTGTTGTAACCCTAACAGAGAAGCCATAGCTCTTTCAACTTCAAGCTTCTATTTCACTTCATTTTCTCACTCTTTTCAGTCAATTCGAGTTTTTGCCACTGGGGTTAGAGTTTTACTCAGTTTGCGTTAACACTTGAGGCATCAAACCAGCAAGGAGAGGACATTTTGGAAGATTCAAGTTCAATCCAAGAAGATACAAGCACAGTGTCCATTGACACTCATCTAGTGCTTTTAGCACTTGTGTCATTTGACACAATCAGTTTTTTTTCCCTTGATCAAATCTGAGAATTTGGTGCTGATTTGCTGCTGCTTCAACCATCCAACATGGGGAAAGGTTCACTGACATGTCGATTCAAAGGAGTCAGGTTTCACACCTAGCAAATCCGCATCAAATTCATCCTGATGAAGAAAGGCCTATGGGCCATTACCAATGGACAAGAAAAGAAGCATCGGGATGCAATTCTTGCAATTGCTTGGTAGCAGAAGAATGATGAGAAAGCACAGGTCATTATCAAATTGGAATTGGATGATAACTACATCCATCATGTAGATGCTTGTGACACATCCCATGACACTTGGCATAGATTAGATACCTTATTTGGTGCACAGTCCAAGTCCTCAAAGTATGGTTTACTGATTGAATTCTTTCGACTTGATATGAAGCCTAATACATCCATGGCATCTCATTTGAGCTACATGGAAATTCTCTAACTCAGCTTGTGAGGATAAATCTCAAAATGGATGAAGATATTTGTATTGGTGTTTTGCTAAAAAGTTTGTCTTTTGATTATGATAATGTTTCAACTACCTTAATCAAAATGCCAAATTCTAAATTGGTTGACATTAAGGCCTCTCTATTGGAAGAAGAAAAGAACAAAAATAAAGAAGAATCAAGTACTTCTAAAGATGAACAAATGTTGTATGTCAGTAATAACAGGAACAAAGGAAGAAAGGACCATCTATTTTGTGACTTTTGCAAAAGAACTGGACACACTGAGAAGTTTTGCCATGTTAGAAAGAGGTCTCACAGGCCTATCTTGCAATTGTAAAAGAAGAAGAAGATCATGGAGCAAAGGAAGAAGAAGAAGACCATCGGGAGCAGAAGGACAAGCCTCATGAGTCTTTCTATTCCCAATTTTCTGATAGACTCTTTTGAAGCCTTGTATGACCTTTCCCTAATGCTTCTGTCATCATAAGCTTTGTAAACTCCTCATGTAACTTGGCATTACAACTTTTGTACACTTTGTGAGGCCCTTGTTACAGCCTCTGGATGTCCACCATGTGTTTAGTACCCACACTTAGCAGTTTCTGCGACGGCCTTTGGTGTTTACCATGTTTGTGTGGTGACCCACTAAAGTCTCTACACACTTTGTGCCTTCTTGGTTGTGATTGAGGAGGGGTGTTGAGATTTAGGCAATCACACCCAGGAAATATGTGCAAGTCAGGGCCAGTGTCGTTAGGGCTATGGGGTCAGTGAGGACAGGCAGAGTCAGTTGCAGGGCGATGGTGCATGTCTTGTCAGACTCTTTTGGTCAATCGACGACGTTTGTTGACTTGGCAGGTAGGGGGATCTCCTTGAAGCAGACGGAGTGCTTCGAGCAAGGGGCTACTTCCCAAAGCCATGGAACTATATTCTAATAATCTCTTTTCTAGACTTTACGGCATGAGTTATCAGAGTTTAAACTGTTTCTAGTGACTTCATGTTCATGTTTGATGGATTGTTACTAGTGAGTTCATGTTCATGTTTGATCTAGCTGTACACGATTACTGTATTTTCCTTCCTTTATCAAGGTTAGTAGAAAATAAAAGGTAGGTACACTTGTCAATGACCATTGTACGATTTTGTGTCCTGTATTTGCAGACTTATTTTCTCTCTTTGTATTGCCAATTGATTGCATGCAGGTGGTGATACTCATGCTGAAGGTGAGTGCCACAGGATTATATCTTCGTGCAATGAGTAATTCATTGAACGTTCCATTATTGGTTGTGTAAATGGTTGATCCTCAACTAAACTTTCTTCCCCTAAAGTTGCCATTGTCCTTATTGCATAAAAAACAGTTGTCCCTGTGTAAGTTCCTCTTCCAAAGAAAATATCATTCAATGAGTGGAGATGAAAGTTTGGCAAATAAAGTGATAACAATTTTGTCTTTTGTAGCAGTTTCTTTCTTATCATACTTATGTAACCATCACATGCTTTTTCCCAGGACAGAAAAAGAATATTTTGAAGTCCATTGGTAGACATATATTGCTAACCTAAAGCTTCAAGAGTACCAACTCCTATAGGCCTGAACTTCGGAAAATGTTTTCAAAGCTAGGATATTGCCTAACGTCCATTGGCTTCCTTTACCCAAACTCAAAATTAAAGTGTCAATCAGAGTATTTTCTCATGAAGAGTCCATTTTGAAATATAAACGGCCATGGTAATCATGATGCCTAACTACAGTGTTCAGCATGGAGAGTGGCTGGAGCAACTATTGATATCCGACTTCTCAGAAAGCATCATCTTATTGTTGCATTCCTTGCGTAGGATCAAATCCTCTACATCCTACTCACGCTCTCTTTTTTTTCCGTAAATAGTCACGCTCTCTCTCTCTCTCTCTCTCTCTCTCTCTCTCTTTTGGTGTGTGCTTTGGCGGTTTTGGGTGCAACCATGATGTTGAATTCTGGTCAATCTCTTCGAGTCCTTCAACAGTCATAAATGAATTGATGCAAAGGTCTCCTAAAGGACATCAAATGATCAAGAGTGGTATCATCAATGACCACAGTTTTTGAGATTCCCAAACAGTCCAAAGCTCCCAAAACGGTTTTGAAGTGAAGAGGAAAGTCTCAAAGGAGCATGGATAATGCCAAAAATCCAAAGGTATTTGCTAAAACCGATGAGAAGAGAACTGCATCCTCAAATAATCTGATATCCTGGCACCTGTTCAAAAGCTCAAAAGTAAAGGGAAAATAAATAAAGTAAAAATTATAGGTTATAAAAAAAACGATGTTATTTCCTGCAGATCCAGTGCATGACTACATCTTACAATCCAACTAGGCAATGATACTAGCAATCAGCCTGCATCAACAACAATGTCACTTGTCCATTTGTGTGTCAAACCTTGAGAGTGGGAATCACGCTTAAATGCTAACCAGTTAGGAGAACGTGCAGCCATGGAAATCATTCATGTATTTATGCGCTTTCTTTCTTTCGTTCAGGGATTTGCATTTTATTATTGTGCATAAGCTTTTGCTCGCAGAATTTGTGTTTTAGTCTTATGAGCACTTGCATAATGACTTGTACCATGAGTTTGGCTTATGCTTGCTTCTGGGCTTCAACACCTTAGCTCGTATTACTGTGAACTGGGTTAAAATGAAACTCTCTCATGATCTGGTATCTGTTGGTTCTTTCATCAGGATACAGTTAAAATGCTCCTGCTCCTCTTAATGGGGCACTTGAATCCACTCTTGTGGTTTCTTATATTCCTCCATGAAGGTGAAACACTGCAAGAAATGTAGTTTATCTGACTTCAATTGTTATAAAAGTCAATTATCGGGCAGATGTTAGTGGATCCCAACCAATAGTTGTTGGAGATTGATGATATTCGTTTTATTGGCCAGGCATTTTGTACCTAAAACCTTGCATGCAGAGAAAATTTTGTTCTAGCTTTAAATATTATCATACTTTCAGTACTTTTTGATTGATCACCTTCCATTGCAAATAAGAGCCAGATGATTTGGTAAGCATATGGAACCAGCTTATAATCTTTCTTAATTGAACAAATGTGGGTGCATTGAAAAGGTCTGTGTGTTTGGCTCAACATTCAACCTTGACAACTACTAGATGATCAGCATGGTGATTCGCTTATCAAAAAAACACTAGGCATGGGAACTGGTATTTTTCTAGCCTGTTTTGCACAGATTCTTCAGAAGATACTTTACTTTCCATTGCTACTCATAAACTAGGCACAACAAACCCCACTGGTACCATTGCTTCTAGCCAATAAACAAGCTTCGACGGCTTCATTATTGTAGTTTTTTTATATGTTGTCTTGATGCCCACAAAGCCGAGTCCAATTCAGTATCCAATCTTTCTTCTCCTCAACTATTTCCTTTTGGATTCTAAGAAAAAGTTTATTGGAACTCTCTACTTGCAGATTTGCTTGTGTACAACACCCACTCCCCCAAACCAATCTCAGGGTGTATAAGGGAGGGGGATGTTTGCCACCTATATTGTGGTAGAGTCTGGTTCTGTCAGCTAAGTTTCCAGTTGTGGCTCAATTTCCATATAGTAGTAGGTGGCCTAGGGTATCAACCAATCAAATCACTTCTGTGGGGATCTGCCACTGTTGTGTGGTATGCAAAATGATGCCAATATGGGAGTACCATACTTTACTCCACTGGTTGATATCCATCATGAATGTGGGCCACTGCTTGGAAATCAGCTCAAATCCACCCACGCCTAGCCACTGTGCCATATAGATCCATGTTGTTCTGAAATTTGTGAATCATGTAGATTCCCACCTCCAAAGGAAGCGGGAACTCTCTGCGACCCACTAATCTCATGTACAACCATGGGCCACTATGGAAAAATTATTGTACTGGTAGCTGAGCATGGTGGGGGAAAGCTCGAGCTGTCAAGGGGGGATCTTCCCCATGGTTGGGATGGACCATCGGGAGACTATTGCTATCGAGGTGAGGTTGTCAATGTGTGTACCTAGTCCCCTCTAGGAGGGATATGGGGATAAGGGTAATAGGGGGGATGATGGGAGGGGGAGGTGGGGGACCTTTTCTTTTTCTTGGGTGGATGGGAGGCTGTTTTTGTAAGGTCTTTGTAGGTATACCATGGCATTGCCTACAAAAACACTTATATAGGGAGTAGTAGTTACTCAAGCTCGCCTTGGGTCATACTTCTATATGTGATTTCCTAGGCTTAGTCGCGAACCCTCACATGTGCAGCGTCATAGGGTGTAGTCTTGAGATGTGCCAGTTCTGTGTCTCATGATAGGTTATGGCTTGAAGTCCCGTGAAGGTATGTAAAACTTGGTATTAGAGCAATTCTAATGTGAACCATACTAGCTTGAGAGGGGAGCAGGCTCATGGATGCAAAGAAGATCCCACCATGACACAACGTGACGCGACGACCTCAACACGACACAATGTCACATCGCACAACACCCCCTCGGGTATGATACCTCTTGAAAACTGGAAGAGAACATGATGTGCCAACAAAGTTGAGGAGTCGTAGCGTGATAGCAACGCATGGCATACTATCCAAATGATGACATAGAGAGACTTGAAGCTATGGAAGGACACTTTCTTTGAAGAAGAGGATGAGCTATGTCGTTGGCTCAAGATCACATACAAGGAGCTGTGGCTCAAAATGATCGAGCAAACAAGGAAGACAATCAAAGCATTGGAGAAGACCCACAAAGGAACATATGTGTTGTACAACTGAGCATGTAAGCCACTCTTCTCAAATCCCTTCCATTCCATATGCCTCTTCTAGCCCACACCTTGATTTTCTCGCTTCTTTACTTTATAACCTTGGATTACACTCCACATCTGCATGCTCCACGCTAGGAGTTGGAACCTCCGTTTTTGCTCCTAGTACATTCTCATTCTATGTTACGTACTCACACTTTCCTACTCCTTCACATCATAGTACATCATCAGGAGGAATGCAACATTTTAACAATGCACCTTCCACTTACCCTTAAGTCACTTTGCACCACGAGAATCCAAACAAAACAGGACCTGTTCATATGGAAAAAGCAGTAAAAACACACCCAGAAATCCAAACAATCCGTAAGGTAGAACAAGGAGCAACAAAAAGGAAAAATGTTTGAGGAATGATGGGCAATAGGGCCATCGAGTTAGAACGCAATTTTGGTGTAAGAAAGACGTATTCACATGGAAAAAGGAACAAAAATGCATAAGGAAACACAATTAAAAATTAATAACAAAAATTTGAATTATGAGAACCAAGGGGAGAAAAAAAAAACATGTCTGGGAAAATTAATAGCTCAAGGCTATCCAAACAAAATGTCGTTCCGACAAGAAAAAAACATGTTCACATGGAAAAAATAGAAAAATCGCGTAAAAATAAACTTGCAAATACACAAAAATAAATAATAGCCAATCCATGCATCGAAAAGAGGGGTTGTAAAAAGAAAAAGTGGTCACAAAAAGAGGAAGATTAGGTTCAGGGGCCTTGTTACAAGGCATTCCACCCTTTACTACAATTCCCTCCATCTTTCTATCAATGAGCACATCATTTGCCACTGGGACAGCTATGATGGGCATCCCCCTTACTACTCTAGTCACCCACCTCCTTTGACCTCTTAGACGTAGGAATTTCCATCCTGTGCTTATGGTGTGTCATCTCACATTCCTTGCGTTACTCCTACACATGATTTCCCATCCTTTGCTTCACATCCCTATTCCTCCACCATGGGCTTCTCATGTGGTTACTATGCCCATACCTAGTCAACCCATGTCCACATTTGGATCCATTGTGCATACTTCTTGCATGCATGGTGGGCACTCTCGGATTACTTCTCAAGTGTACTTCACTTCCCCACTCTATCCCCCTATCCACTCTACCCCCATTACCCACCTTATTCATTTCCCAACACTACCACTTCTATTGCAATGGCCAAGAATGCCTTCATAGATAAAACTCATTTTAACGGGTCGAATTTTACCACTTGTTGAAATTCATGCAACAAGTGCTTTAGGGACTTTGGGGCCTCATCATTGGTCTAGAGCCTATGCTAAACCCTCAAGTAGCTCACCCTGATCTCATCCGTTAATTGAGAGTCCATAATGCCACAACCAATGTTGAGTTAATGGAGGGGTTGCTTCTTGAGCTCCACTCTCATTTATAGTATTTTCCCCTTGCATCCAAGCGTTGGAGTCCTCTCATTGACTGTTATGCAATGCGAGATTGTACTCAACGTATAAATCTAAGTTTTGAGCTTTAGGAGTCTTCCATTAAGGAAGGGAATGATGCGAAAGTTAAGTTGGCCAAATATCGGTGGCTACTCGTCGAGTTTGGGACTATTGGCTTCCCAAAGTTAATAGACGACGATCAAGTCATGTTATTCTTGAACAAGTTATCCGACAAATACTTTCATTTATCCAACAGATTATCTCACTACTTAGATTTCTGACTTTCTATAAGTTTGAGAGTCAATTCTTGTGTTATACACGACTGTATGATCAAGTCCACAATAAAGTCTCCACACAACCTTACTTTGAGCAGAGGGGGTTCATTGCCTCTTTGAGAGAGAGAAAACCAACAGTGGCAAGAACTTGTAAGATGTGAAGGCAAGCTAATCAAAGGGTGATTCCTCTTCCTCAGACGGAACCAAAGACCAAAACCCATTTGGCAACAACTTCCTAAGAAAAAAAGGTTTTGCACACACTGCTAGAGATTAAGCCATATGGACAAGGAGTGTCATACCAAGGCCCATGATCTTCCACCTCAAAAACCATAGTAGATTGCTATGTCTACGTCCACTCTGGCTAGCTAGTTGAGTGGGGCTACGTCTCTCATTCTTGCACCATCTGCTCCATCTGTCGCAATGGCTACTGAACATGTGGCACGTGAGCAACCTTAGCAACCTATATCTTTCATTACTCCTGAAGAATTAGTTGATTGGCCTACTAGTACCAATCCCATTGCACTTTACTCATCCACTTCACATTCACTTCCATCTAGAACTACTTCACCACCTCATCAAGCATTTCATTGGCAGAACCCTGCTAGTGGGTGTACGCATTGGTGGCCATATCCTTAGGTTCTCTCCATCTTCCCACTCTTAGGTCTTTAGGCTATTGTGTCGAGCCCATAGGATTTTGTCCTTACATCTTTATTCCTAAATCTTTTGCTGCATTTACTCACATACATATATACATTTGCATCATTGCATTATTTATTCAGTTAGCTTTTCATTTCAATTTTATTTTGTTTTCTAGATCATCTCACTACTGACCTTTTTGTACTTGCAAATCTTTATCTCTTTTGCAGGGTTTTGTTTTGAATGCAGGGCTAACATGCAGATTTGCACTAGTCCTACCTGGGCTGGAGACTTGGGATACCGTTGTTCCATTCATGGTTTCATCATCCTAGGAGTTTTGCTCTTCTATCAGCATGGAGGCTTCCCCTCTCAAGGTGGATCATGTAGTATCTCTCTTGATGCTATCATGATGGTGGCTTATCTTGTTCTTCTAGTTGGGATGCTTCCTCATATCATGGTTCTCGACATATACCAAGACTGACATCCAACTTCTCTTCCTCCTTCAGCATCGACATCTATGGTTGAGAGGGGATTGCTACCCTTCTTGGTATTCTTTAGGTTTTGGCACTTGTCTTCAACATTGGCCTTTCAGCCCATTTTGTACCTCCTCCTTTTGCATTGCATGATTCCATCATCTTTGTAAAGGGTGCTTGGGCAAGTGAACAATTTTCTCACGAGAAACACTGTCTAAGTGGCACTTGCTACATGAGCATTCTCAGCATGTAGCATACTATGCATCTCATTTTGCAAAGCACCCTTAGGCAGGTCTTGAGTTATCTCCACTGGAGGTTCTTATACCACACCACTGCTCCTTCATCACTCCTCTCCTCGTCATTGATATCCTCGCGTGGATGGGTAGCTTGTCTATTTTGTGATGGGTTGGACTTAACCATCCCTTCTCATTCTCCCGTATCATACGGTTACTTAATCAACCGTCAACCATCTCTCCAAACACCTTTATATTTATTTATTCAAAAAACAAACCACACAATTTATTGTGGTTTCATTTGCCTTTGCAAGACTTGGTAGGCGATTGGGCAGCCGATGAGCACCCTTTGTCCGATGCCCTATCCTCTCTAGGGTGACTACTTGGACTCCCTTGATAAGATATCCATCGCCTCTTTAGCCACTATATGCACTCTTTGTTCGATGCCCTAGCTGCTTTGGGGTGGGATGCCTTGGGTAATTGACCTTCCTTTCTAGCCCTATTTTGGGCTAGAGAGGGGGTGATGAACTAAGAAATGCATTTCATGCTAATTAGTCTCTTAAACAAATCAATGCATGGTTCGAGAGAGTTTCTATGAAACCCTAATTTGGAAGGATTCATCCACTTCTATAAATAGACAGATTGTCCCCATTCAATCTTTACCCCTTCCATGCAGGTTTTTTGCATTCATGTGGAGATATTTACCATTAGCTTGAAGCTCCACATAGCTGTCCGGTCTTTGTGAGTACTGCTACCACTCCCTTTGTTGCTTCAAACCTTGGTGACTGTCCTTTCAGCTACCACTTGTTGCATGGTGCTTCTTCCATTGCTGTGTTTGACCCCAAATAGCCATCACCAATCCCTATCAATGCCTTTTCTATTGTGTTTGGAAGTTTCAGCCATCGTTGGCATCCTTGTGCATCTCCATTGCTGTCACCAGGCATCGTATTGCTTCCGGTGATGTGTGTTTTGGTCTTCTACACCCTCCAATACACTTCAAGTGGTAGTTACAGCAATGGGAATCCATCTTCGGTGGACATCACACTCCAACAATCACTGCTCTACCCTTTAGCATTCTATACATCCTTAGATTGCTAAGAACAACAATCCATTAAGTGGGGGTGAATCATAGTAGCGATGGAATGGGAACAAGAACAGGAATGCTGTGTCCTAAGAGAACGAGAACGAAGACCCAAGGGGAACTGGAACGACTTGTACTATATACATGATTTATATATTTCAAACTATTCATTTATATATTTCATAAAAGCTCTTTGAAAAACACATGCACAATTTGCAAAACACGACAATCTTTTTCATATATGAAAGGATGGTTACATTGAAATGGCACATAACTTATAAGATCCAAAATAGATGATAGTCTAGGATTATACTACATGAAAGAATCAAGAAGCATCGAGTAACAAGCATAGTTGACAAAATATGGCAGCTTAGAATTTGAAAGTCTCTCAAAGTAGCTATTGGATCATACATGGCTACCACTAGCAGCAAGACTATCCAAAAGACTATCATCCATATTGTCTAAGAAAGCCATATCATCATCAAAATCAGCATTTGCAAGTTCCAAAGCATCTTGATCATCGGCCATATGTGTAGGCATAGGTGTCTCCCCATCCTCATCATCAGAGGAATCTTCTTATCAAGAGCTATAAAAAATTTTGCTCTGAGGGAAGCCACATTTGCAAGCGCAAGTTTGCACTAACAAATATCAAGTCATTCACTTGTTTTATCTCAAATCTATTCCGCTTTTTATATGCAACATGTTGAAATACACTCCATACTTGCTCAATGGGAGAAGGGCTTGCACCTTGAGATAAAATCCTTAGTGCCAATGTTTGAAGCTTAAGTGTATATGCCCCATAATCTTCCCACCACAAGACAGTCCCAATCCTAAACCGATCTATTTGTGCATCAACTGACCCAAACCTTTCTAACTTGTTTCTATAAAAAGTAAGTTGATCTTTCACCAATCTTCTCTTAGTATCAATCGGAACCAACTTAGAAAGCACTATATCCCGACCCTACATTACCTCATCATCCTTGACCACACCCTTAGAACTTTGGATCTAATACATATGCTACTACATGCATAGGTTAGTGATAAGCATTCCATCTTACCTCACATAAATCTCGGACTTCTTAATACTTTGCATCATCCAAACAATGCTGTCCTAGCTTCTCAATCATGCAATCTACCCCCTCATAGACCTTTCCAATGCATGGCTCTCGTCCATCTGCAATTCACATCAAGTGCATGATTGGCTTGATGACAATATTGATGCTTTTCAATTTACTCCAAAATGCATGATCTTGTATGATGTTCTCCACTGCTATACCAGCCCTTGACCTAGTAGTAGCCCATCCCATCCACTCATTACTTACCACCAATTGCTTCAGTGGTAAACTTACCTTCTTAAATCTCTTTGTCATGAGAAAGTTATAGCCAAAGCACATCTCAAAGTACTTTAAGAGATCCTTTTTAGGTGATCTCTTGTGGAACTCACTAAGAATGAATTGATGGCTTTGGATGAAATTGATTATATCATTGCCCTTTTGGATGAAGGGATCAATCCATAACAAGCTACCAATGTTTTTCAACAAATTGCTCAAACAATGAGCAAAGCATGGGCTGAATGTGATCTGCAGGTATCTCTCCTGACGTCTCATACTTGCTGCCCTATTTGTTGTCTCACCATCAGCAATAAACTGGATTATATTTTCAGCCCTTACTTTTTGAACACCTTCTGCCCATTCCTCCACAAGCTGATCTGCACTTTTTCTTGTACTTGAGGCATCATGTGAGGAAATGAATTGCATCTTTCCTCGAGAATAAGCAACCATCCCATGGATGGACCATTTTTGAGTATCATACCACCCATCTGCTATCAAAGAGACACCATTCTTCACCCAACTTTCTTGCACAATTGCCAAAGCACATTCAATTGCATCCTTTTCCTTTTGCAACAAAGTAATATGCAGTGTCTCATATGATGGAGGCTTATAGGTTGGACCATATTCTACAATCTCTTGGACCATCTCAAGGAAGTAGGGAGATCTTATAACATTGAATGCAACATGTTCATGGTAGAAAAACCTTGCCACAACTGCATCCACCCTATCCTTTCTACGAGGATCCCAAGTTGTTCCCAAGGTTTGTTGCTTGTTGCATTTTCCATGATGGGATTGTGAGGATGCAAAAGTTCCAAGTCCTCCATGCATGGCTCCATTACCCATGACTATATCATCAGCTTGTCCACTAAAAAAAAAGCATCAATTGCTTGCTTTTTCCTTGCATATACTTTGTCTTCTTCGCTTGGGTACTTTGCAAAGAGCTGCCTTCGCATTTTGGGTGTGGTATTTGGGCAGAAATTTATGTGGGCTCCAATGTCAATATGGCATAAGTGTTGCTTGACACGATTGGATCCTTATGTTTTCAATTGCTTACACCTTTTGCATTTCCATTTCTTTGCACCTCCCTTTGATGCATAATGGCTCACTTTCTCAACCTCGTCCCACCAATTAGGTTGAGATCACTTATTGCTCAAACACTTCGATCTCGAGGAAGCTATGACTTCTACAAATTCAAGAATCTAAAGCATTAGTTGACCCTCCATGAGATAACTTGTTTTTTTTGTGTGTGTGTGTGTGTGTGTGAGAGAGAGAGAGAGAGAGATTAACGTCTACATAAGGCCAATGTGGCCTATGAGACAAAATCCAGAGTACATCCATGCCTAATGTCATCTCATCAGTAAGGTAAAGATAACATTACAAATAAGTGGGTGGCCTATGAAACAATACTGAAAATAACTATACGATGGGACTATACTAGGGTTGAACCATGTATAGTGTTGTTTCATCGATAGAAAAGAAAAGGAAAGGAAAGGAGAACCCAAATAGTCATCTGTGAAAACCAACAATTCTTCTCACCTCCTGCTGCTAGTTGTCTAGATGAGGTTAGTGCCAATCTAGAGTATCTATGGCGTTGAAGTTCCCATAGTCTATGCCAAAAGGTCACTACCCTGAAGAGTGCCTTCGTAACTATAGGTGTTGCCCCTAGCTCTGCTCTGACAATGGGATGTGGGGTGGAGGGGTTACTCCTAATTATATGTGCTATCATCATGATCAATGGCCTTTCCATGCTATCCCAACCATCATAATAATCCCTCTCTACTCCAATCTGATCAGTGAGTGGGCTAAGACGTCTGTGGTACAAGCTGCAATGCTCCATATAGTAATGTACGTGTGACTAGGGTGTCAAACAACCAGAATTCGGTGCGGGGCTCCTGGAACTGTATGTGAGCACATTGACTCTGGAGTGCACCTAGTGTTGCATATCCATGTACCAGACGTGCCTCTAATGCCCCTCTCAACAAAAAACATGGGCTAGAGAAGGTTTTTGACTTAGGTGCACAACCTTGGGCTGCGGACCAGAGGCTCCCATTCTGGGTGCTTTGAGGGAAAACCCTTATCAGGAGCTTGTCAAAGAGAAAAGGGGTGAATGCTTTTGTAAGGAAGGGAGGGGGAGCAAGCAAAGACGAGGGCCATGAAAAGAGCAAGGAGGGGGCACATGGGATAGAGGTGGTGGCAAAGCCAAGGCAATGGAAGTGTGGTGGTGGTCAAAGAGCAGAGGTGAAGCTGCAAGGAGCTGAGATGGACACAATGGGGTAGCAAGTGCATGCAGAATGACGGAAGAGCAGTGAGAGGATGGGAGGTGGCAGGATAAAATGGTGAGAGGGTACAACGAGTTGTGCAATAGTTGAGATGAGAGGGTGGCATGATGGCTAGGTGGTTCATATAGTTACTGGCAATGGGGTTCATGTTTGCAAAATAGGATAACCCATGGGAGACAGTATTGACCACCATAAAGGATGTCTTGTTGCTAAAAGTATTAACTTTGAGGATCCATTTCCACCCAAATCCCCCATTGTTACCATTCAACGATTCCTATCTATTGCTGGTCACATGCATTGGGAGGTACATCAGCTTGATAGTAAGATTGTATCTCTTCATGGTGACTTAGTTGACGTTTATGGTAGTCAACCTCTAGGCTTTGAGGTTACAGGTCTTGAAACTAAGGTATGCCAGTTGTGTGAGGCCCTTTACAGTCTAAAGTAGGAATCCCATGCGTTGCATGCAAAGATAGATGCCTATCTGTTTAGCATTGCCTTTCAAATAGTCACATCAAGCCTACGTTCTATGCCCCATTGCAGACCTCTCTCTCTATGATGAAGATGGCTCGGTGTTTACAAAGCTCCAATATTTTTTTAATGTCCCATTGGAGACCTCTCTCTCTATGATGAACATGGCTTATCAGGTGTTTACCAAGATCATAAAAAATAGAGCCACTTCTCTTGACATATGTAATCTTTACACATTCTTCAACGTAGAATCGTCTAGTATTATAGACTTCACATAGCACTTGTATTAGACACTCTCCTCAAAGTGGATATCTCAGAGAGCTTTTTATTTTGTATTATCATGGTTGTAACGTTTCTGTTTTCCAGAGGTATTAACCACTTTAATCAAAAGTGGCCAAGGTAAAAGACAATACAAGCCTTGTCTAGGAAAAATAATGTTTCAATGATACATACAAAACAACAAGAGATAAAAGTGTTGGAAACCCCAAATATAAAAGAAGGGAGCATACAGATTAGTCATCTCCTATGGCTGCCTTCTAGGGACAATGTCTTTTAGCTTTTTGATTTTGAATTTGTATTTCAAAACATACATTTTAACTTTTCGTTAACTTTGGATGGAAAGATTTTGGGAAGAAACCAATATTTAGCATTCAGTTCATGATTTTTCTGCATATATTTACTGGTCAGAATTGATTAGGAAGTTTAATTCTCTGCAGAAATTAGGTGAACGAACTTGCTGATCAATTTCAAAACCTTAAATTCTGTCTTTGTGGTGCACACAGAATGTTGCTATTGAGATTTGTTTATTGATGAGCAAAGGCACCTTCAATGAGGAAACTGTATTTTTTGGTGATGGACTTTCATTGCGGCAAGGCATCTCAAGCATAGAGAGACTTAGCTATGGTCTAACCACCTATCTCTTGGATAGTGTCAATGATTCAAAATGTTCAGCTGCCGATCATAAGAGGTAAATGGATTGACTAGCTTGGCAAGAATTTAGATAGTATTTGCTTTGGTTGGCTTGTGACAAAGACAGCTACCATCTACTAACCAAGGCACAACAATTCATGTGGTTTGGTTGGAGAAGTAGATGTCCTTTCATGGCCAATGGAATGAAATAACACAATTCAACTGAATACCTTTTACTAATCTCAATGATATTTTCTTGCAAAGGACATTATTCCTTCCAACAGTTAGTTTTTGAGATTAGACCAATTCAGAGTTGAATTTGGTATGTAATGTGCCTAGGACATAATTGTTGTCTTTGTTGTGAAGTACGTGAACTTTGAAAAGGCATATAGAACATTTTGCTAAGCTAATAGCTACATGTGGCAGCTATTCAATCATATGATATTGTACCCTTATGAGATGCATGACCAAAGCCTGTATGTGGTTAATCAGTTCTTCCCAGGTCTCTGTCTCTGATCTCTAAACGATCTATCTGATGCTCAGCCACCAAGGATTACCCAATTATGGTCTGATCCCTTCCAACTGTGGTCTGATCCAGTTAATAAAGTGAAATGGAATGATGAAAGAAAAGTTGATGTGCTAATTATCACACTGGTTTCAGGATCAAGTTTGTAATATATATGTATTACATTATTTCCAGTCATACAATGTTTTGCAATTCCCTAATAAAATTGAGACTAGAGATAGTGGTTTGACAGAGGATAGAGCAGCCCAAAGTGATGGGCTAGAACTTGATAAAGTACTGGAGAGAGAAAAGGCAAAAGAAGCATTGTATGATACGTTTGGACCTGCACCCTACCTGCTTCAACATGGCATGCCCCCTTGCCCGCTGCTCCTCTTGCCTCTGGTGCATTCAAACAAGATGTCTCCTATAAATGGAATAAGAACAGACACGATGACTGGATCTTTGCCCATTGGGTGACCACATCAAAGCCATGTTTGAAGAAAAACCAAGTCAAGAAGATTCATGACTCATCTTGAACCACCAGAACTGACAAAATTAAATAGAATCCTGAAGCTACAAGACCAAATCAAGAAACTTCATGAAATAATACAAGTAGACATGAGGACTTCAGAATGCTAAGGATGACCCTGTGCCCCAGCTGGAAACAAAAATGATGGTAATGTGATGGCAGTCAGGGTTCCAAACTAAAAGAGGGAGGATTAAGAAAAAATGATTAGGTCATTTTTAATGAAGAAGATGAAAACAGTGAGTATCAAGGTGCTGAGTTCAATTCCAAGAGATGGATTGGCCTTTCTTGCTCTACCCATATCGGTCACTGCACAATATCTTAAATATCTCACATTGAAGAAAGAAAGAAAGAAAGAAGAAAATGAAAGCTAGAAAGATGGAATGATAACGAGCTCAGCACCGTCGCGACGGTCAGCACTACCCCCCCGCTCCATCTGATCGCGCCCACCCCCTCCATCTGCTTCACGCCCTTCGCCTCCACCTGCTCGTGCCCGCCCTCCAGTGGGAATCACGTCCCTCGCCCCTCTAGTTCGCGCCCTCCCTAGTTCGCACCCCCTAGATTGCAACCCGTTTTTGCTTCCGTCAGTTCGCCCCCTTCGTTCGGACATCTGCCCCCCGCCTCTGGCCACCCACGTGACTGGCCAGCTCACCCACTTGGCGCTTCCCCCCACCTGTCCACCCAGGCGTGACAGCGCCCCCCCCCCACAGCTGTCATTCCCCTCTGCCCCCCTCAGTCCGCGCAGGCAAGACTTCCCCCCTCCCCGCCCAGACATTTTGCGGCTCCCTCCCCCCCCCGCCATTGATCCCCCCCACCCACAAGTTGCTCCCTCCCCCCCCACCCTCCAGTTGCTCCCTCTATCTGCAGCAACTCCCCCCCCCCTAGGTAGCACCGCGACATGATTGGTAGTTCTCTCAGAAGGGACGCGTAATGGAAACCTCTAGTCAGACGTTGGCACACTCTGCAAGTGTCCCCCAGTCAAACACCTTGCGGGCAGTCCTCTTTGAGGAGCAATTCTTAGCCGTCCGAGCTAAGGAGCTGGAGCTAATGGAAACCACGATTTATGGTCAGGTAGTAGGACATTCCCCAGCCAGGGCCCAGCTTCGGGACTGGTTTTACTCCACACTGCGCATCGGCATAGCGCAGATCGTGGAGGCGGCCCTATTGGGCCAAGGGATCTTCATGGTACGGCTCAGCTCGGCGGACGCCGCTCGCAAGTTACTCGCCAATGTACCATATGTGTCCACGAAAGGGGTCATATACATGGTCCCTTGGTACAGTGGCTTTACTGTGGAGGCATTTGCACTCCACAACAGGTTTCTTCAACACCCGGTCACCCTTCTTTTCCCCGGCCTGGCGATTGAGTATTGCCAATTAGTGGAAGACTTTGGATGGCTCTTCGGCACTTTCCTTCCCGAATCTTTCGCAGATGCAGTGACAACAGCAGGAGTCTCAAAGGTACGGGTGGCAGTGAAAGAGGTCAAGAATATCCCACAGTTCCTAGAGATTTGAGGCATGGGGGCATTCCTTTAGGCAGCAGGTCATTGTGACTAAGCAACCAGGGCACTGCTTGTGCTGCCACGATTTTGGGCACCAGGTAGCAGTTTGTACACGTTTCGGTGCCAAGGCGGCTCCGCCAATAGGCCCGCACGTGGACACCAACAGCTTTACTCGGGTCCAGAGACGAGAAAGAGGGAGACGGCAAGGAGGGCGCAGCCAGCTCATCAGGCCCAACCTCATTAGCAAGGTGCAGGCAGGAGTGCGACACCCCCTCGACAGAGCACTCCACAGCTCCCCCTGTCCGTCCCACCCGGCAGGTCCGTAGCCCCCCACATCCTCCACCCGCGCCACTGACCCCCCCGCTTGAGTCCCCATAGTCCCCTCACCCATCCCCCCACATCCCATGCCCCTCTCCCCACTGACCTTGGCCCACACCCCCCCCCCTCTCCAAGGTCGCCACCCCCCCTCCCCCCACACCTGCCATGCATCTCCATCCATCCCACCATCCCTCGATCCTCTTTGGCATTCCTTTAGATAGCAAGTCATTCTAATTGGGCATCCAGGGCAGTGCTTGCGCTGCCACGATTTTGGGCACCATGTAGTAGTTTGTACGCGTTTCGGTGCCAAGGCGGCTTCGCCGATAGGCCCGTAGGTGGACACTGACAGCTTTACTCGGGTCCAGAGATGACAGAGAGGGAGACGGCAGGGGGGGCGCAGCCAATTCATCAAACCCAGCCTCGTCAGCAGGGTGCAGGCGGGCATGCGACGCCCCCTCGGTAGAGCACTCCACAGCCCCGCCTGTCCGTCCCACCCGGCAGGACCGCAGCCCCCCACATCCTCCACCCGCGCCATAGACCGCCCCGGTTGAGTCCCCACAGTCCCCTCACCCACCCCTCCCACATCCTATGCCCCTCCCCCCACTGACCTTGGCCCACACCCCTCCCTCTCCAGGGCCACCACCCTCCCTCCCCACACCCGCCATGCATCTCCGTCCATCTCACCATCCCTCGATCCTCTTCCCCCCCACCACCCCCCCTCCCCCCCGAGCACCCCCCCTGATCCGCACCCGGCTCTGGTGACCCCCCCCCCCCCAAACCCACACCCCCTCCTCCCATAGGAGGTGATGAGCCACACACACCTACCTGCTCCGTGCACCAACACTCTTCCCCCTTCCACACAGCCACCAGCTCATCTACCCCTGCCACCCGCCATACCTTCCCGAGATAGGCACAGCTGTTGCCACAGGAGTTCTTCCGTAGTGGACCATGGTCCTACCTGAGAGTTGCGAAACGCAGAGAGTTTCCACTACCTCTAGAGGTGGGGTCCTTCGTGGTTCGTAAGTCAAGGAGGGGCAAGGTTCACCTACTAGCACCACCGGATGGACCAAACTACGTCTTTTTTCTTCAGGCCTCTCACTTAGGGAAATGGAAGACCACACAGATTGAGGAGTTTAAGAGTCAGGTGGTGGATCACATCTCCCAGTGGATGGGAGATGAAGGATTAGCATTGTTTGCACAACAATGGCTTGGTTGCATGATGGACATTAACTGGCGGGCTGGTGCCGAGGTCCCACACTTGAGCATTATCTTTAGAGCCCCCCATAGTGGAGAGCTCCGAGGGACGTGATTGAGTATCCCCCGGCACTAGGCGGCCTGTTTCTACCAGTGTACAAAGTCGCGCTTCTCAGCATGGTTGATAGTATCACCTCGTGCATCTATCACCCCTATGGTCCGACTGAGGGCCACCATGGGGGACTGGAATTCACCGTCCAGACCAACGGCAAAGCGCACTTGCATGCCTCATAGTCTCTCCTCCTCATCAACAACATCCACACCGAATAGATGCCTGTTAGGTCAGTCATAGGTTTCCCATGAGCTTACACCTTGCATCTTGGAATGTGAATAGTCTCCACTACAGTGGGGCATGTGGCCACCTCACCTGGGAACCCACACCCCCCACACCCTCCCCAAAACACCTGCCTTGTGCATCTGACTACCCCTCCATCCCTCGGTCCTCTCCCTCCCCACCATCACCCTCACCACCAACCCCCCCAATCTCCATCCAATAGAGGCGACCCACTTTCTACCCATCTCCCTCCCCCCCAAACCACCAGTTCGTCTGCCCATGCCGCTCGGCACACCTTCCCGGTACAGGCACAATTGCTACCATAGGAGTTTTTTCGCAGCGGGCCATGATCCTACTTGAGAGTTGCGGAGTGCAGAGAGTTCCCATTACCCTTGGAAGTGGGAATCTTCGTGGTACGCAAGTCAAGGAGCGTCGAGGTCCATCTACTAGCACCACCAGATGGACCAAACTATGTTTTCTTCCTTTAGACCTCTCACACGAGAGATTGGATGATGCCTCAGATAGAGGAGGAGGTGAAGAGCCATGTGCCATATCACACCTCCCAGTGGATGGGAGAAGGACTGACACTTTTCTCTCAGCAGTGGCCAGGTTGCATGATGGATATCAACAATGGGCCAAGATTCCACATCTAAGCATTATCTTTCGAGTCCCCCCTGCAATGGAGAGCTCCGATGGATATGATTGAGTGGCCCCTAGCACAACAATAGTATGTCCTTACATGAGCTTCGAATCCGTGACACAAACAAATCCGAACAAACAAAGCGTAGAATTAAATCGTACAAGCCTTTATTGGGGACTGATCTTTTACTTGTTGTTTCATTCTCTAATTATTGTTTCAATTAAATATTGCCCTAGTGGTACCACACCAAGCGTATCCATCATCCCTATGGTTCACCCAAGGGCTACCATGGGGAATGGAGTTTACCATCCGGGCCGGCAACAAAGCATATCCGCATGCCTCATAGCTTCTCTTCTTCGTCAGCAGCCTCTACACCAAACCAATGCTTGTTCGCAGGTTTCTCTATGAGCTTACATCTCGCATCTTGGAATATGAACATTTTCCACTATAGTGGAGCACGGGGTTCCAGGAAGTTGATCCTTCAACAGGAGCTACAGTCTGCCCTTGCCAGACGGATTGACATGTTACTGTTATAGGAGCATAGGCTCACTCCCGCCCAGGCCCACCGAGTAGGGAAGGTACTCCTGGGCAAGTCATAGACTTAGTGGAAGCACTCCATTGGTGCCCACGGCACAAGTGGAGGGGTATGCACCTCGATTGCTTGTGTACGGGACCATGGGACGATTGTGGCAGGGAGGATTCTATGGATCAAATTGGATATTGGGGACTCGTGCCTTAGAGTCCTCAATGTCTATGCCCCCACTGAGATCAAGGCACGCAGCAGGTCCTGGGCGGAGATTGTAGTAGGACTCCTAGATGTGGACTCCTGGATTGTTGGAGGAGACTTCAACAACCTAGAGGCCTTAGAGGACTAGCACGGTCGGTAGAGGCAGAAACTACCAGGGCATGGCTGGGGAGGAGCAGGAGGCATGGGAGGTCTTCCTATTGGCAGTAGGAGCTCGCGACGCTTGGAGAGACCCAGCTTTCCACAGGAGGGACAGGTCGTTGGATTTGTCGTGGGGATACAGGCGGCTAGGCGGAGTCTTGCTGGAGCGGTTGGACAAGTTCTATGTGGGAGAGTGAGGATGTTTTTGTGGAGGCTAGATAGGGTAGTTGGCTGGCACCACTCTGCCCCTGATCCTCCTAACACTTGATCCCCCAACATCCTCCTTAGGTACACGATCCTGTCGGATCCCTAACTCGATCTACAGGGGAGAGGAGGTGAAGAGACAAGTTGATTAGATTTGGACTAGGGAGTGGAGTTGGGGGGACTGGATCGTAGAGGAGGTTGTAGAGATCCTAGCTGAGTTGAGTAGTATCTGCCAGGAGGCAGCCCTACAAGCCAAGTAGCATTGTTGGGAGGAGGAGAGAGCACTCCGGCGGGACCTAACAACCACGTAGAGATTATTGCAAGAGACACCAGGGGATCCCATCCTCCACGCACATGAGGTGCGCGCACGAGCAACCATCGCCGGCCTAGAGGACAGGCGCTCGGAGTTCTCATTCCGCACCTCAGCAACCTTTTGGGCGCGGAAGGGGGACACGATGTGCAGGGAGTTCTTTCAAGCACACCAGCCCCGCACCTCAAGAGAGCAAATACGTAGCCTTTGGGATCAATATGGGAGTATTCGTTCTAGCCCAGACGAGGTGATGGAGATTGTCACTGATGTCATGAAGGAAAATACAACATAAATATTTGCACCTTGGATTAATTCCAGCCTTTGTAAATTTAGCCCTAGCCTATGTGTACATGTGTGAACAGCCCTTAAGTTTGGAAGAGGGTTAGAATAAAAGAGACTAGAGGCCAAAGGCAAGACATCTTTTGATCATTCAATAATCTTGGCTTTACCATTTTCTTGGAGCTAGCTTCTTCTTAGCCTATGAAGCACTCAGCCATGGCCGTCATGTATTCTTGAATCCCCAACCATTAATACATGATGAGGATGTCTTGGTGCAATAGATTTGTTAATTCTTTGTTGTAGCTTAGTTAATTTTCAATTTCTGTTAGATTTTATTCCATGGTTGATTGCTTTCATTACATTGGTATCAGAGCCATAGCTTAGATCCTTGCAGAAGTCATTTTCAAATACTAGATTCAGTTTCTTAGGCTAGAGAGAGCAAACCATAGTTAGAAATTTGAGTGACAGGACTTGACAGGACATGAAGGATTCAAACCGGAGTTACATGTGAAAGTCTGCTACAAACAGGGATGAAGATGGTGATTCTTGGCATTAATAATGGAAGAAATGGAGGGCTCCAGCCAAAATAGCAGGACGTGATCAAGATTTGAGCCAAAAACTGGGGTAAGTGGACAAACTAATGGTTACAGGACATTTTGACTGTGGTTACTTTTGAGAAGGAAGAGTTTCTTCTTCTCTTTCCTCATTCCTTCAAGCTGCCATACAAACTGCCATGGACATTTCTTCTCAGATCTTCCCATGACCTCTAATCCTCAAATGGCTTATGTAAGAGTGTAGTATGGGTCTTAAGCTACCTATGGAGTACCTACATGTCTCATATCCACCACGTTTTCATCACGTGATGCAAGAGGATGTACAGCAGCAGTTTGCGCTGTTTTTACAGCCCCCCCCCCTTCGTGATCAGCAAACGTGATGCAACCAGAGCTTGTACTCTTCATGGGATGATCAAATGGAGTGCAACTATGAGTATACATCATCTTCTACTTGATCTTTCACTCCTTTTGGAAGATGGGAGCTTTCTCAAACCCTAGGTATGGAGTTTTATGACAGTTTTGGACAGCACTCAAATTTCTCAAATTTCTTCATCAAGATCAAAGGGTTTTTGCTCTATTATACTCCCTGAGGCTTCTACATGCATCCTAGTACCAACATTGATTGATCTTGGATATGGAGATTGCAAACTCTATGTATAACAGTTTGGGACAGCATTAAAGATTCCTGAAATTTTTAAAGCAATTCATGGGGCTTTTGTGGGCAAAGCATCTCTGAAGCTTCCTCAACCATTTCCCCTCAAGAATCCATCAACATTGGACCGACATTGAAGGAGATTGAAGCCAATGGAAGTCTAGGTGTTCAATGGACAGCATGAAGCTTTTATGCCATTAAATTTTGGCATTCCCTCTCAAATTTCGGGATCTCTTGGACACATTGAAGCCCTCTCTATTACCTATTGCAACCTACTTCAAGTAGAGAAGGTAATTGGTCTTCATCAATCCTCATTTGGAACATTCATGGAGTCATGGAGCTTTCATGGGATTAATGAAGCTGAAGCTTATCAAGGAAGGGATTATCCTTGAATATTGAAGATCTCTTGGACTGATTTTAGACGGATTATCAAGCTCAACTCACCTATGTCAAGCATTATGGATTGAAGGTCATTCCATCAACAATGCACTTCTCCAATCAATTAAATGAGGTACTCTAATCACTCTTAATTTCTCTTTCCATCCAATTGCAACTCCATTCTTTCCAACTCTTCCTTTGCTTGTGGGTTGATGTCTTCATGGAATAAAACTGATGGAAGTTGGACTTTATACCCATAAAGAGGTTCAAACGGAGACATCCCAATGCTCATGTGATACGTGTTATTATAGCAAAATTCAGCAAGGTGGATCCAATGATCCCATGAAGCTTGTGTGTCATGACAATAATGCCTAAGGTACACTTCCACCCAATGATTAACTCTCTCCGTTTGCCCATCAGTCTGAGGGTGATAGGCCGTGCTAGGAGTGAGGAAAGTACCCATAGAGGAGAATAGACTTTTCCAGAAGTTGCCCATAAACTTCGAATCACGGTCTGATACTATTCTCATAGGCATACCATGTAGTTTGAACACACCTTCCATAAATTGCTCGGCGACTTGCCTTGCTGAATATTGGACTTTAGTTGGGATAAAGTGGGCTGATTTGGTCAATCTATCAACTACCACATAGATACTGTTCCATCCATGACTGGTAGTAGGCAATCCCGTTATGAAATCCATGGAAATATCTGTCCATTTGCCCGTAGGTATGGGTAAAGGCTGAAGTAAGCCAGCTGGTAATAGAGTGGAATCCTTATTTTGCTGACACTCCAAGCACTGAGATACATACTCTTTAACATCTTTCCATAGACCTTTCCAATAGAAGCTTTGATGAACTCTATCAAACGTCTTGAAAAGGCCCAAGTGACCAGCCATTGGCGATGAATGCATCTCTTGAAGCACTTTCAGCTTGAATTTACTGCTGGGAATCAAGTACACTTTACCCTTAAACCATAAGAGGCCATTATGCACTTTAAAATTAGGAAATTCAACATCACACCCTTGCTGTAATTTCTGTAGAATATGGGCAGCATGCTCATCAAGCACATATTCCTCTTGAATGTCTTCAATCCAATCCTTATAGATGGTAGACACAGTAGATAGACTGCATGCCCACATTCTTGATAACGTATCAGCCACCACATTATCCTTGCCAGCCATGTATGATATTTCAAAATCATATGATTGCAAAGTGGCCAACCATCTCTTTTGCTTGGGAGAAAGATTGGGCTGCGAGAGAAAATATCTCAAGACCCTATGATCGCTTTTGACTTTGAAGTGTGTCCCATAGAGGTAGTGGTGCCATTTCTTGATTGTATGTAAGATAGCAAGCATCTCCTGCTCATAAACATGCATCTCTCTCTCTTTGTCATCAAATTTTCTACTCTCAAATGCAATGACACCATGCTCCTGTACCAAAACTGCTCCCAAACCTCTACCACTGGCATCTGCATAAATGGCAAAAGTCTTGGAGAAGTCAAGGCAAACTAGTATGGGTGCTGAAACAAGCAATTCTTTCAGCTCATTAAAGCTCTTGTCAGCGATATCATCCCAAAAGAAGGCCTCTTTTTTTAGCCGATCGGTAAGAGGAGCTGCAACATGAGCATAGTTCTTCATAAACCGTCGGTAAAAGGATGACAAACCAAGGAAACCTCTTAATGAAGTGGCATTGGTTGGTGTAGGCCATTCTTTGACGCACTGAACCTTCTTAGGATCCACTTTGATTCCATCTTCTCCCACTATATGACCCAAGTACTCCACTTCCTTTGTCATAAAAGAGCATTTAGTGGCCTTGGCAAACAGTTTGTGTATCCTCAATATGTCAAAGACCTCTTTTACATGCTGCAAATGGTCTTCTTTATTCTTGCTATAGATCAAAATGTCATCAAAGAATACCAAAACTGTTTTAAAGAGCAATGGCTGAAGTATCTTATTCATGAGAGACTGGAATGTGGCTGGAGCATTTGATAACCCAAAAGGCATAACCATAAACTGATAAAGACCCCTCTCCGTCCTGAGGGCTGTTTTGAATTCATCCCCTTCCTTCATGCGTATTTGATGATATCCCGATCTCAAGTCAATTTTGGAGAACACCTTGGCATCCTTCAATTCATCTAAGAGATCATCTATTCTAGGTATTGGATACCTATTCTTGATAGTGACCTTGTTGAGATTGCGGTAATCAATGCACATTCGAAAGGAGCCATCTTTCTTCTTCACAAGAAGGACTGGAGATGCAAAAGGTGATTGGCTTGCCTTAATGAGACCCATTTCCAAAAGCTCTTTGACTTGGCGTTCTACCTCTTCTCTTTCCACTTTGGAGAGGCGATATGGTGGTTTGTTGATGGGCTTTGTATTGGGCAACAAGTCAATGGGATGATCTACTTCTCTTTTGGGAGGAAAAGAGGTAGGTGGCTGAAAAATATCATCATATTCTTTCAGCAAATTACAAAGACATGGGTCCATATTGTTGGTAGGAGAAGAGGGCTGATCCTCTTCAATCTTGGAAAGAAGAATGGTGAACATACATGCCTTTGCATTTATCTCTTTCTTAACTTTCTTGGGCCTGATCATCTCCATTCTTTTCTTTTCAGCTCCATGTAGTGTTACTTGTTGTCCACACCATTTAAACTCCATTTCCATGTTGTTGAGATCCATGGTAAATCTGCCCAAAGATTTCAACCAGTTGCAGCCAAGTATTATATCAATGGGACCCATTTCTAATGCAATTAGGCTCACTGATGTAGTGCACAATGGGGAAAGGGTGATAGGTACATTTGGACAGCATTGATTGCTCATCTCAAAATTTCCATTTGCCACTTGGAGTTTGAGTGATGTAGGCATTTCATGCGTATTCAATTTCAGCCCATTGAGTGACCTAGCATTAATGAAGCTATGTGTACTTCCCGTATCTATGAGTATATGAGCGGTCCTTCCCTTGATTTGACCTTTAAGGCGTAGGGTATTATCCCCTCTTGAACTACTCCATGCATCACTTGATATGGCACATAGCGATGGATGTAAATTAGTCCATGAATCATCCAAATAATGACCACCCGGGTCGAAAGAAAACCCATCCATCGGATCATAGAACTCATCATGGCCATTCTCTTCATTTTCATGCGCCTCTTCTTGAGTTGTTATGACATCAAGCTGAGCCAAGCTTCCTTCAATAGATTCAACATCGGAATCATCCTCGATGATCATGCTAATCTTCATATTTTTGGCCTTGCATTTGGACTTATGATCGGGTGACCATTTCTCTCCACATTTGTAGCATAGACCTTTAGCATACATATCTTTGAGCTTGTCATTCGATACATGTTTGCCTTGAGTAGGGGCTGAAGTTTTGGCATTTATATCAGTCCTCTTTCCATCAAATCTATTTTCAGCATTAGGTCTGAAATTACTGCTTTGTTTTGACCCAAACACAGTAGGAAAAGTGGGTATCTTGCTGTAGGTATTGCTGAAAGTATTTGATGGCTTCCCAATATGCTGAAAATCAGTTTTAGCATGCCCATAATGGCTTGATGTCCTTGGGAACTGCGTAGGCTGAAAAGAATGCCCTGTTTTTGGCTGAAAACCCTTGTATTTCTGCCCATAACGTTCAGCCAATTGAATGGCAGCTTGTAGGGATGTAGGATTCATGGCTCCAACTTCAGAAGAAAAAATAGGTTTCAAACCAAATATGTATTTATTCAACTTGGCACTATCGGAAACCCCATGAACATACATTGAGAGGTTCAAAAACTGATTTGAGTACTCTCTAACCGAGAGACCACGTTGCTCAAGTGCATACCACTTTTTCTCTAACCGCTCTTTTTCAATAGGAGAAACAAAGACTTCAATCATAGCATTTTTCAATGCGTCCCAAGACAAGAAGTCATGTCCCATCCTCGCCATATATCTCCACCAAGTGTGTGCGTAGCCTTCTAGATGAAGGGCTGCAAATTTTACTTTGGCATTCTTGGGCCTTGGGTAAAGGGAAAAATACATCTCTAACTTGTCAAACCACTCCTCCAACTCCGTGGGTGAAGGGTTCTCTCCCTTAAAGTTTGAGATAATTATTTTCTCCTTGTACTCTCTCTCGTATTGAGGAGGTTGTCCATTAGGGTGCTGCTGCCCACTATGGTGTTGTGGCCCAAAAGAATTGCCAAAAGGTCCTTGCCTAGGATATTCATTATTTCCATGCCCTTGCGCATAAGGAGTTTGCTGTCCATAATGCATACCATGACTTTGTGGCTGGAAACAATGTCCTTGAGGCTGAAAGTATGTGTTGCTCACATTGGGAGGTTGTCCATGCATAGGTGAGTTGAAAGGTGGTTGTTACCCATTATTTTGCTGATTCCAACCATGATTTAACATGGGACTTGGCCTATTGGGCTGCACTTGAGTAGAGAAATTATGTTGTGGCTGTCCAAAAGCATTTGGGGCTGAATTCACATGTCCATGTGGCTGTCCATACGAGTTTGGGGCTGAATTAACATGCCCTTGCTCATAGCCACCAACATTTGCTTGAGGGTAAAATTGCTTGTAGAAAGAGTTGCACCCATGGATGTCTTCATCATGCTTTGAGTTTGTTTGCACTCTTTCTTGAAGATCCTGCCCATGTGGCTGAAAGTGACCCTTTTGTTGATGGAATTGTGGCTGAAGTGAAGTGGGATGAACAAAATCCTTAGCTTTAGATGACTCTCCAACTTCAAATTGACCTACCACCTTAGGAGTAGGTGGTTTAGGTGGTTCTTCAGCCCTATGAGGATGTGGGATATTAAGACTAGCTGTAGGCAACATTTTCTCACCAAGAAGTGCTACAAGCTTGTCAATACCCAACCTCATACCCTCGAAACCTGATTTCATATCCTTTATGTCATTTGACAATTGTTGAAAACTGTTTGAATTCATTGAGATATGAGACGTCTCTATGGGTTGATTGGTAGGGGAGTGGGTGGAACTTCCATCGACTTCATCGTTCTCATAATGCATTCGGTAAATGGCATCTTGAGAAGTGTCATGTTCACCCCTTTCCTGTTGATGTTCATCCCTTTCCTGTTGATATTCCTTCAATTCTTCATTGATAGTATCCAAAACAGGGTCTCTCTTCTTATTCCTAGCCATGGGTTGATTTCTGTCCTGAATTTCCTGCAGTAGAAAAAACTTGATTATCTTCACTTCTAGAGCTCCAAATTACGAGGTCTTTGGCTCTGTTCAAAGCTTGAAGAGCCCTCTATCCAACGATCTATCAAGTGCAGAAAATGGATGAGTACAGAAATTTCTGTAAGGGATTTTCTGTTGCTGTCTGAAAATTCCTGCAGGCAGTGAATATCCTGTTCTAGTCAATTAATGGCTTGTACCATCAATACCAAGCATGTACCAACTTCATAACCCTGTAGGAGAGTCTCATACGTCTGCCCATACTGAAAATGACCTCTGTAACCAGTAAAATGGCTGTCTAACTCAATGTAGACTGCAATCTTTAATGAGGGTATGTATACATACTCTGTTCCAAACTTTAATGCTGAACCATAGTGTCTTTACCATAGGATGCATACATTTTACTGTAGCCATATGTCTTCATACATTTGCCATACCATACATTTGCCAATATCTCAAGAACTCACTGCCCATAACTCATGCTGTAGGCTAATTTCAAGTGCCTTTGAGATTTGTACCTGCACCTAAACTTGAAAATACGTGGGATCCGAGACCCGAGGGGTTTGCAAAGTTCCCTCTCGGGCTGGGTTGCGCTCCCCTTCAGGGTCCTCGTCGGTAGGGGAGGGTCACCTCTCTTTTGTCCTACCGACTCGCTCGGTATCCACTTTTCCTCGTGGGCAAGTACATGGCAAGTGAATTCTAGCTCTAAAAATCAGTATGATATGCATGGAATAGGAAGGAAATACAATTGCCTTTCATTTGCCCTTTTCATGATATGTAAGATTGGAATTGAAAAGGCTGAAATGTAAATGAGAAATGGAGAGGTATTTACCTTAGCAGTGACTCACTGCTTACAAAGCTTTTCTCACTTACCAATTGGGTAATGATTTTCTTATGATCAAGAGGAAAAATAGGCAATCGATTTCATGTCAGGGTTAGGCAATAAAGATTGAGTAAAGAAGCTCAAGAAATTACTGATTTCAGTGAATGAAAGTAGATGGGTAATGCTCATTCATTATGGAAGAGTTTGAGACATTTAGAGATGGCCATTTTAGTAAATTGAAAAGGTTTAGCAAAGACAATGATTGACATAACCTATAGGCTTCATGTAATGCATTAAGCTATGAATGAAAGCTTCATTAATCCTCTTATTTCTCTTCAGCAATTGGAAATGAGATGGCAATGCAAGGACAGCATAAGGAAAGCACAAGACGTAATGAAAGTCTATGCTGATGAGAAAAGAAGACATTTAGACTTCAAGGTTGGAGATTGGGTATTTCTCAAAGTGCCCAAGACGCATTATGCTTCATTAAAGGGTGGGAACAACAAGCTTGCTCATAGGTTTTATGGGCCATAATTGATTTTGGACAAAATTGGAGAGCTTGCTTATAAACTTCAGCTACCATCTTCCACTCGAATACATGATGTATTCCATAATTCAGAGCTGAAGAAGTATGTTGGGCCTGATGTACAAGTATTGGAAGAGTTACCACCATTGAATGAGGCAAGACTGATCATATATGAACCTGAAAGCATTATTGGAAAGAGAGAGAAAGTTCTCAGAAATCGTACTTTCATTGAGTATCTCGTTAAGTGGAAGAATTTGCCCATTGAAGAGTCTTCTTGGCAACCATCCACTTATGTCAGTAACTTTCCTTGGTTATTACAGGATGATATATGATGCAGTATGCAGTGACTGTGCAGAGACAGCTTGTTGTATGAAATTTCTGCAGATAATAAAACTGTCCTGACTTCATCAAAATTTGATTCTGATGTTATGAGGTGATGCTTGGGAGTGTATACTTCGTTTCTACACCTCATACGCCTTATTTGGACCAATATATCAAAAGTTATGGCCGTTTTAGTGAATCAGCCGTGTTTGGACAGCAGCCAGTTTTCTCACAGTTTGGCATGCAAAAAGGTCTTCTTTTCATGGACAATGCTTTCTTATCATTGGGAAGATGAATGGGCATGATTACTATCATCCTTGACTTGGATTTAATCCATTACTTCTTGGTTTTGAGAACAAAACCATCTTCAGGACGGGATGGTTTGTCATGAAGGAAAATACAACATAAATATTTGCACCTTGGATTAATTCCAGCCTTTGTAAATTTAGCCCTAGCCTATGTGTACATGTGTGAATAGCCCTTAAGTTTGGAAGAGGGTTAGAATAAAAGGGACTAGAGGCCAAAGGCAAGACATCTTTTGATCATTCAATAATCTTGGCTTTACCATTTTCTTGGAGCTAGCTTCTTCTTAGCCTATGAAGCACTCAGCCATGGCCGTCATGTATTCTTGAATCCCCAACCATTAATACATGATGAGGATGTCTTGGTGCAATAGATTTGTTAATTCTTTGTTGTAGCTTAGTTAATTTTCAATTTCTGTTAGATTTTATTCCATGGTTGATTGCTTTCATTACAACTGACTACTACAGATGCCTTTTCCAACAGAGTACAGCCTCAGCCAGAGGACAACGTTGCAGACAACAGGTCTAGGATCACATCCCATCCCTCGTCACAGAGGAGATGGAACACTCCCTCCTAGCCCCCTTCACAGAGAAGGAATTAGAGGAGACTTTCCACACACAGGACGGGCAGAAATGCCCGGGAGAGGACGGCCTAAGGCCTTCTTCACCACCTTCTAGGAGGTAGTGAAGGACCCCTTACTGCTTGCTTTCCAGGAGATTTTTAGTTCAAGTCAGATGCCATGGAGTTTATCGGCAAGTCTTATCAGTCTCCTCCCCGAAGGGGGAGACCGGTTGGAGCTATCCCAGTGGAGACAAATCACCTTGTTCCCAGTTTCCTATAAGGCACTGGCAAAGATGATTGGTAGACGACTCCACCCTGTGCTTCCAGACATCATTCATGACACACAGACAGGCTTTGTCTAGGATAGGAGCATCCTAGACAAAGTCTTTACCTTCTTTGAGAGGTGACAGAGTGGGCCCATCATAGTGGTTAGGGATTGGCTGTACTACTTCTGGATTTTGAGAAAGCCTATGACAGGGTGGACTGAGACTTCTTGGAGGGCACCATGGAGAGGTTGGGCTTCTCCCAAGCATGGATCCATGGGTTCTCCACACTCTATAGATCGGCTACCAGCAGGGTTCTCATAGGTGGCAGGAGAGAAGAGGAGTTTCAGCTGGAGAGATCGGTACGGCAAGGCTGCCCATTGGCCCTGTATCTGTTCCTACTCTTTATAGAGGCGATGTCTCACTTCCTCAAATCATATGTGAGTGGGTTACACGGCCTCCGACTTCGAGTGAGAGAGGAGACAGAGCTATTAGACTCAAAGTATGCAAATGATACAGTACTTTACATAGAGGACGATGAGTTGATGTTGGAGAGAGTGAGACTAGCTCTTGAGGTGTTCTGTACTGCAGCAGGAGCGAAAATCAATTGGCGGAAGTCGATTGGTTTCCTTACAGACCCGGACTCTAGTACAGAGTGGGGCGTCCACTTGGGATTTAGATGGGTGTGCAGAGGGTAGACCGTCCGTTACCTAGGGTTCCATGCGGGACTCGACATCACCTCCACCGAGCAGTTTCTCCCAGTCATTGACTCTATTCGGAGGAAGCTGACCTATTAGAGTACTGCTCGCCTCTCCCTAGCGGGCCAAGCCCTGGTGGTCAACCAGGTCCTCCTAGCGACGGCTTGGTACATCGCCTCATGTTGGTGCTTCTCCTCGTCCTGTATTGCTCAACTTCGCCGCCTAGTGCCGAATTTCCTCTAGCCCAGGTTGGACGGTTCTAGGGATTCTCGGGCCAAGGTGGCATGGGCGACCATCATCTGGCATCGGTCAGAGGGAGGGCTTGGGATCATTGACCCAGAGTATCAGAGTATGGCCCTTTTGGGCAAGCTTGTAGTCCGCGGTCTCACACCAGAAGGGTAAACTTGGAAGGTCCTACTACAGGATGGTCCCGAAGAGTGCAAAGTGAGGCTTGGCGGGGATTGGAGACCGTCCTTGAGATGGATCTTCACGATGGCCTAGATCACGCCCCCCAAATCTCCCTTCCTACGTAGCTTACTTCGTGTGTGGCAAGGCCTTCGTAAGGCCCTAATTCAAAGCCTCCCAGGTTGCCAAGAGGAGATAGACCATCAGTTGGTGATCTGGAACCCCTAGGTCAAAGATCAGGAGGGGGTATAGATCGGTGAGTGCCCCCACATCCAATGGGCTGGTTGGGAGGCCGGCCGGGGCTCCCACCATCAGGACGTGGCGGGAGGTGTACAGGTTGGTAGACGTGGAGGTGTTGCTGCGGGCATCAAGTTGCCAGAGAGGTGTCGAGTTGAGGAGAAGGGAGATTGATGCAACAATACCTCAGGAGTGGCTTGGCCCCCCACTACAAGAGAGAGATATGGACCGCTAAGTTTTCACCGACAAGTATCCCCCTACAAGTAGCAAGTAGAGTAGGCGGCACCCCACGTGGGACTTTCTTCACTGTTCAGAAGGGGGAGCGTCTGGCCCTTGGCAGAGGGCAAGAGGATGAGGGGATAGCTGTCCTTTTATGGAGGAGGATTCGGGTGGTGGGCCTTCAGGGGAAGACATGGTGACACCTCTGGATAGCTCCAAGAGTGGCACCTCTGGATTTGGGGGGAGGGCAGACCACTTGATGAGCTAGAGTGGGATCCAAGAGAGCGGCTATGGCTAGCCACTGCGGTCGCTAAGAAGCCATTGAGGTTCTTGGAGTACATAGCCAGGATTGGCAAACACGTGCTGATGCAGGAGGACATGGACTGCGTGCCGTCGCGTAGCAGGTACTAGACAGAGCACAACATCACAGATACTTTCCGACGGACTTTTTGGCACCGCCTATGGGACTGCTGGAGGCCGAGGAGGGTATCGTATTTCGTATGGTTGGTAGCACATGGAGGCCTGGTGGTAGGGAGTTTGTTAGCCCAGATGCAAAAGGATGGAGGATGTAAACACTGCACACAGCAGCTTCTAGAAACTCCAAAGCATTGTCTTTGGTCGTGTGAGGCGACACAGCTAGTGTGGAGAGGAGTATGCTGCATCCTCCACCGCATAGCACCCAGCCTTGGATGTATCTCATGGGGAGCTTTTTGCTGGCAGGTAGTCAGCCAGGGTCGTCACCTTCTGTATGAGGCTAGGATGCATGACACAATCTTCCTTATTGAGGTTGGGTCGTGCGTAGTAGTCGGCTTGGAGACTCTACCCATCCGCCAGGTACTGGAGCCCATAGCAGACCGCTCTGAGGTATGGGAGATTGTAGGGAGTCTCATTGGGTGGCATATCTGGAAGGCGCGGTGTCAGGAGGTTTTTGGAGGAGAGAGACTTTCTATATGTATAGGCGACTTTGGTAGAGCTCCGGACCTCCATCATCCACTCCCTTCGTGGCCGATGGGACTAGGTGTAAAGCTCGAGCTCGTCAGGAGCTCCGTCTTCACTTCATGCGCACTTGGGGTTGTCAGGACTTGTTTTTCGTGATGCAGGCAAGCAGCCACAAATGGCAATACACCCCCCCCCCCCCCCCCCTTCCATGGCTTCTTGCTCCCATCCCCCCTAGACTGCCCTGAGAGGCCTATATATTTAATATATCTATGACTCTGCATCAGCTCCTAGCTAGTCTGTTGAGCAGGAGCACTTCTTTGTATTCAAGGTTTTTCTGAAGTAATATAATTAGCCACACTTAATTTGCAAAAAAAAAAATGTACTACCTCATCCTTCCATTTTATCCCTATATGAGCACTATCTTGTTTTGTACATTACTTTAGCTTCTTTTCATAGTATATCACCGACTATCTTTTATTATATCACACTTTGATATCTAGTGATGACCAGCATTGTACATGTTTTTGTTTCATAGGCCAATTTTGGCCTCAACAAAGGTTAATCTCTCTCTCTCTCTCTCTCCAAGCCATAAAAGAACAACTTTCCCTTTGGATTTGAGTAGTCCAAAGGGAGAAAAAGAAAACCTCTGCTGCAACAGCCAGCCTCCAGACATATTCGATCCCCCTACCAACAACAAAGCCTTTGTCATGGACATCTTACCTACTACAAGAGTTGGAAAAAGTTCAAGGAGAGCTAGTAACAATGAATCAAGAAATGATCAAGAAGTAAGAACACATATTATAAGAATTGTGGAAACAACAACAAGGCATGAAGAAGGAACAATAGAAAGCAAAGGAGGAGCCCGTACCAAAGTCATTACAAGCAGATTTGGCCAACTTGATTAAAAAAAGTGAACTCATCTAATTCAACACACTTTTGTACAAAGATTATGTTAGTAATCGAGGAGAATGAGAGAATTGAAAGTAATAGGAGAAAAATAAGGCTTGGTGGTCTCTCTCTCCTTGGGCTGGGACAAGGAGAATCTTGCTCCAAAGTTGGAAGAAGATTTCATCCTAGAGACAGATGTCCTATGAGCACAGTGAAGCCTTTCATAAATTTTGGACAGCCCAACAACATTATCTCAAAAGGCACACAAGCAAAGGTCGGCTGCATGGATATGACAAAGAAGATAGCAATGATGAACCAAGCTAGATCCCTACTACAAGGGACAAAGCGTGGATAGCGGATGAGTTGGCTCTATAGTACAAGGAAAGGGCAAAAGGAACAAAGTGTGCAACTTGAAACCTTCATTAAATTGAAAGTTTGCACCTTGTCCAATGAGCAGCTCACTTCCAATCAATGATGAAGTCATTAATTAGCCCTTAATATAAAACGTCAGTCCTTCTATGAGTTTTGAACAGAAGTCAGTTTTGACTTCAAGTGACTTGTCTGACTTGCAGAGTTGCAGACTTATGTGACTTGCAGAGTACCAGAATTTGCAGAACTTGAGTGATTTAGCAGACTTGCAGAATTTAAACTTGTTGACTTTGTAAATTCTGTGTGACTTGACTTAGTGTAGTAGGCTTGAGAGACTAAGCGGCACAAGAATTTGATTAAGGAGCAACTAGTTATTCATTTGGAAACTTGAGCTTTGCTGTTTGGGGCTCTCTTTCTCTCTCAATTGTGGAGTTGCCCAAGTTTCAAAAGCTCTAACAACAAAAGGAAATGCATGATTGCTGATTGTTCGTGATGAATAGCAAGAGGAGAGTCTTTTGCAAACATCCTGATATGCTGGACAAACGGGAATAAATGTCTTTCTTCTCATTTCTTTCTCTTGGACAGCCCAACAATATTAAAGAAATACTCTAGGGGTGTTCACCTTGAGGGACAATCTGGTGTCGTCTACTGTGCAAGAGTGCTCTAGTTCTGAGGTTCTTTGTGCCATTATTTTCTTTGTTAAATTGAATAATATGTGTGCTATAAGTTTAAGGAGCAACTCGTTATTGATTTTGGAACTTGATCTTGGCTATTTGGGTTCTCTTTCTCTCTAAATTTAGGAGCAATCCAATGTTGGAGAGCTGTAGCAACAAAAGGAGATGCATTCTTGCTGAGTTTTCATGATTAACAGCAAGAGGAGAGGGTTTTGTAGCCATTCTAATGTGTTGGAAAGCTTGGAATTCATCTCTTTCTTCTCCTTTCTCTCTCAGTCTATGCAAGCTCTATTTTACAGCAGATCAGAATAGGGTTTGCTGTTTACAGCAGATCAGTGGCTAGAGTTTGCAGAAGTCAGTCATCTTGAGTGTGGAATTGCCTGCGCAAGACATTCCAACCCAAAACTCTAATTTCCCCCTGTTTTGGGTCGCCAAGTCAGTTAAGATTTGGGGCAGACATCAAGGAAAATGTATTCAGACATGCAGATCTAATTTCCAGCCACTTAAAGCATTAAATTCAGCACCAACCTCAGGGAAAAATGCATACCAGAGATTAGGCTTTATGGACAACAGGTTTATAGGTTTGAATTACTTCAATTTGACAATGAATTGAAGTGCCTCGGTTAGGGAAAGGCTCTAAGATTTGGACAATCAAGGTTGAGGCCTCATTAGATGACTTGAATTGGTCTAGGATTGAGATTCGTGCGAATTCCTCATTGATTGCACTATGGTGGCAATGAGAGACCATGGATGCATTTCTCAATGTTATGTTAGTCAACATTGATTGTAGCTCTATATGCTTGAAGACATACTAGTTTGGGTGTGTAATTGAGACAGATTCAAGGCTCGTTGGCCAACCTTGGTGAGAGCAATTGAGGACATAGCAATTGGAGAAAATTTGGTCCATTAAAGAGCGAGGCATGCGAGGAATCATTAGCAGAAAGAGTGCTAGTTTGCGACAGCTGTGTTGATGGCATGGGCATGTCACAAGTGGTTTGTGTAAAGGCTCATATTCAACATTAAGGAAATACCATAAGGGGTGCTCACCTTGAGGGCCAATCTAGTGTCATCTACTACACAAGAGTACCACAGCTCTTAGGTTCTTTGTGTTATTTATTTTCTTTGTTGAATTAAATAGTGTGTGCTATAAGTTTATGTTCATTGACATGTAGATCAAATCTAGAGACCAGTTTGAGGTGGTTAGAGAATAATACCTATCCATGCTGCAACCACCTCTCGGAGGATCACACTAGCTGGAACCATGGAGGTAATTTGTCATAAAAACAATCCTTGAACATGGCCCACATGACCACAGATACCCAAGGCTGAATCGAAAATAAAAGCATTGTGTGTTTGCTAGATGTTGCAAAGACCAGTTCAACGTAGAAAATGAAAAAGATAGGGATGTTGCGGCTGTAAAGTGGCAGTGCATGACATCTTGCCCAAAATGGATGATTGTTCGTTGATTTGTCCACTAATGTCCATACTTTGCAAATGAAATCCAGATTTGTCTAGCAACTAGGCAAAAGATTAAAAAAGGAATAGGAATCTCATCACATGTAATATAGAAGACACATCTACCTCAGTAGATGTTGTGACCACATAGGATATGCTTTGGGGGGGAGGCCCTTGATAAGAAGCTTCCATATAAAACTTTCTCCCAATAAGGAAGCTTAAATCTCCACAATTGAAGCAACCAATCACACCAATTAGCTTTACCATCTCAAGTAGACTAGATTTAATTTGCTTTCTCAGTCACCCATCCCTTATCCTCAACCATTTTATGATAAACCTAATTGGTAGATCATTCCAAAAAATCATTGGTTTCACAAAAGCCTAGTCTAGCCATAGGGAAAATGTCGAAATGGCAAAGGGAAAGGCTGTTGAAGTTGTTTCTCCAAGTTTGACCAAATCAACATGTAACCACGAGGCACCCTAAAGCATTGGCAGATACGATGGAAAGAATAAACCTGAGACTAGCCAAGAATGACAACATCCTATGTAGTCCTCAAACCCAGTTCTACCATCCTATTAAATTTATCATGCTCTATGTGCTTAAGGCTAGTCAAACAACCTAGATGTAGCCAAAACCTTAGCTTACAAGAAATTAGCCTCCTTTCTAGAGTCACGAGGATGCCAAACAATGAAGCAAAAAAGGCAATTAGAAAAAGAAGAAAATACACTTCTTTTGATTGTTAGAGAAAGAAGAAAAGACACTTGTTTTGATTGTTTGAGTCGAATTCGACACATTCCACCAAGTTGCTTGGATTCTAGTATGGGCATGTGAGATGTCCATTTCCTCAATAAAAGCCATAGCAACGTCTGTCCAAGGATGATGTTGCATACATAGAGATTGTAATAGGGCAAGCCACAAAGCTGTCATATGAGTCTTAACATCCAATAAGAAAGTGCCACCCAAATGTTTTGGCATAATAACATGTTGCCAAGAGACCCATGCTTGGCCCAAACTATTTCCTTGCTTTTTCCATAGCATAAAATGGATGAGTACACTGATTTTGCAACGACTTCTATGTCCAAGGAAGCAAAGGCACGAAATAGGAGATCATACTTGTGATGACCATTTGAGCAACTTCAAGTCACACATGTAGAGGCAAGCATTGAGATTTCCAATATATAAACTTGTCATGAATGCATAAAGATATCCAATCAAGCAATGCACAAGGAGCCACATCCACCCTAATGTGTCTAGTGATCTCCCCTCAAGAAACAATCCTGGCCTGCTTACCTAAAGCATGCATATCTCTTTTTGTACAATTGATCGGAAATTCATGTGCATTGATGTTTCGGCTGCCCGAGACTAGGGTAAACAGTCTCCAATTAGCCATTGCTCTATCCATATTAGACTTCTTAGCCTTAAGAAACATAAATGAATCATCTGATGTGGGAAGAGCCAAACCAATGATTTCTCTATGCACTATCTTTCCCTATGTTGAAACATCCTATGAAGGAGATATTGGGATCATGGATGACACACCAACACAACATCATCTTGTTGGTTTTTAACATAGTTGCATTCGTACTATGTACAGATTGATTCATTCCATACGGTTCGTACTGTAACATACAGTATGTATCCATACCAATTCATACCAAAAAATAAAGTACTTTTTGCCCATGAAGATTGGACCATACAATATCTTTCAACTTCCAAGCCTTATGTTTATTATTCTAATATCAAGCCTCTCTCACACTCTCTCTCCCAACTTCCAAGACAAATACATAATTCCATCCCTCTCTCTCCCTCTCTTTGTCTCTCTCCTCCCTTCCCTCCCAAATTGCCAAGCCTCTCTCTCTCTCTCTCTCTCACTGCCCCATCGAAGTTGAGGCCCTCTTCCAAACAATGGCCTTCTTGCACCAACTATGGGATTTCCCCGGCATCGATACCCCAGACTCGCGCTGTAGTCGTCCAAACAACTAGCACTACAAGGGGACACTGAATCTTGGTATGCCTAAACAAAGACGTGGCTACGGCCACATGGCCTACACATGGACCACCTCCCCCCACTACAATACAGCCTAGATTGCCCCCACCTGGAGCTCAACCGAGAGGAGGTGAACCGTATTATCAGAATAGACATCATTCAGCTACACACGGCCAAGACATGGGTGACTCCTACAGAAGACCTAGGGACAAAGAAGGCTTTCTACCGGGAGCACTTCTTGCATATATCTATGGACAGCTTCATTACCTGCTCAAGCTACATGGACACACACTTGTCCCATGGAGTCAGAAGCGCCATCGGGTAGATGTGTACATCTTCACACTAGCTACGTGTCGAGACAGGTAGATACGGGGCCCACCCCCGCCCCCTAGAAGATCAGATCTGTGAGCTTCCATTGCCTGTTCAGAGAAAGATTCGGGCCACTCTCTAGAGTGATGGATTTCAAGGACTAGAGATGCCTTGGGCTCTTCCTGTTGGAAATATGGTGCCATAGAGACCAGCTCCTCCGGACCTCAGAGTAGAGACAAGGAGCTGCCCAACACTTGCACACGGAATTCTACCGAGAGCCAACCACCATCTCCACCCGTGAGCCCCCACCAGCCCCACTAACCTCCCGGCCGCGGGGGACCACCCTAGCCATAGCCACAGCAAGAAGCAAAGCTTGGCGCCCATGCCCAACCGGCCCCCGTCCCCGCAGGAGGCACATGTCAAGGATACAAGGGATACTACGCCGCCTACAGAGGGCCTTGCCCCACCGATTCAACCTCTCGATGTTAGATAGACCCATGTGGGACATTTTAGGATGACCAAGCTTCATGAGTAGTTCCACACCATACTTGGAACACATATTAATTGTACCCAACCTATATACCATTTTGTACCTACTCAATTAGTTTATGATAGCATTAAATGGTAGCTTTATTGGAACCTGGAAAGTTTCCGAGACATTTTGTATGTGATGTTTTGGTCTCATAGGCCAACTTGGCCTTTCGTAGACGTTAATATAACTTTCTTTCTTTCTTTCTTTCTCTCTCTCTCTCTCACAAGGATGAAGAGGCTCTCTAGTCCATCCACCCTACACTTTGCTTTTTTGTATGATCTATGATGTATCATGTATACACTCCCATATGTCTACTTGTAGCACGTTGTGCAGCAAATTTTTCCTTGTTACCCTTGTGTGTTCATCTTATTAACTTAAGTGACATTGCTATTTTAGCTCTAAACATGTGCTCTATCATCTGTAGTCCAAAATTACCAATGCAATTTTTTATTTCATACTAGTAGCATACCATACCTTATAAAATCTTAAGGTACCAATTAGTACTGTATTTTATCGTACTATACCGTATCGTATCTTTTGTACTTGACAACCTTGATTTTTAAGAAATTATTTCCACTTTTTAGATCCCTTTGTAGTCGTAGATCTTTTGCCAAAATCAACTTTCACATAAATAAATGGCAATACAACATAAGCTTTGCAAACGCAATGGACTTAAAAATTGAAAAAACTGCAAGTTGGTGCTCTAGCAAGCTCCAAGATAAAACTCATAGCCATATTTTCCATCATCTATTCTTCACGATGAAACTTGCAGCCATATCATTGATAGGCAAAGAGGGCAATAAACAAGGTGTCTTTTGATACATGATGCAAATTCCTCGCAAAGCATCAATATTTTGTCTCAAAGCTGGCTAAAGAAAGTCTCAAGTTCTTTTAATGTAGCATCAATATATCAATGCCTAGCAACTCCAAGGCTCAACTAATTTGTAACACCAAAGACAATCATATGTGCACCCTTGAAAGTATAGTACACACATTATTGATCATTAATATGTTGAGCTAACATAAGCATTACATGTTGAAATAGCTACTTAAACAGCCCCAAAAGTGCTTAATTAATCAAAACCCTAAAACAGTGCACGGTATGAGGTCCTAAAACTCTCTATAAATAGGCATGTTGCCCTCCATTCAGTTCAATCTCATTTTTGCGAGTTTCACACCCTCAAGCTTTACTGTCTACACCCCATTTGTGGAGGACATCTCATCCGAAACTGCCTACTATCTAAATAGCGCTTGTTTCTAGCTTCCATCTTGTTGTTCACTCACCTTCCAGCCATCGCCTTGCTGATCCAGCAACATAGTTGATGCATTTGCTACCGGGTGAACCTTGTCCACAGTTGGTGACTGCTTTTGGACTACTTTCTACTATTGTCAACCATCCAAACACTCTTGCCTTGTTGTTTTTGCTATGGCCTAGCAAGGAGAACCACATCAGCATTTGCTTTTTTGGTTTTCTATTGTCGCACAATTTTTCTCTCCTTAGGTACCTGCATTTTCAGCTTTTCTTTCTCCTCACTACTTATCTGCATTGGATTCAACTTCCATAGTTGCATTTGTTGGTGTTCGACTCTCAAAGGCTGCCTTTGCTACATTTTGGGATCCGTCAAGAGTAGGACACACACTCCCGCTTAGCACCTCTGCCTCAGTCCTCGAGACATGAGAGTTTAGGATACATTTTTTCATTCATGTATGGTTTGTTTGCTACATGAGCATTGTCTATTCATTATCCATTCATTCATTCAATTCCATTGTGTTCACTGTCTCTGAGTTACCCTAACCCTAACTGTGTTCTTTTGAGTTTATGCTTTGTCTTACGCTTTCATTTATGTTTCTACATTAGGATATTTCTTCGCATGGCATCAAAGTAAGATTCTCTTTCACAAAACTTCAACCCTTGATTTGAAAGCCCTACACAAGAAGGAAGAATAATAGAAGAGCAAGATGACTTCAAATACATCTTCATGATGCTCCCGAGCCTATCACATCGAGACACATAACGGAGTGGGCTTCACAGCTCGCTTCTCCATCTGACATGGCCAAAGAGTCTTTGGACTACCATGGAGTTCACAAACTATATGAGATCTCACAAGTTGAATACGATATCATCCTCATGTATCAAGCTCAACAACAAATTGAAGATAAATTTAAGTTTTCTCCTTTGGATTTTGTGCACCAGTCTAATGGTTTTGTAAGAAGGATGGAAGCTCCACAAAGGACTGATCACCTTGACATGAAAATTGGCATGGAATATAAACCATTTTCCTCTCTACCACAATCATCTTCATCTCAACCTCTCTCATCTTTTTCATACACTTTTCCACCTTCATTTACTTCTATGTTAGGTAAGCATGCTACTACTTCTCAATCTTTTGAGTCTACTTCTTTTGTTCTGCAAGATATTGGTGATACACAGGATGAAGGAACTCTTCATACCAAGTATTAGTTCATAAGCCTTGATGGGGACAGATTTTTCTTTTTGAACTCAAGAAAAGGTAAGAAAAAGTTGCAAGGAAAAGTTGCAAGAATCTTTTCATCTTTTCCTTCCGCTTTTACATCTCATTTTGGTGATTCATCTATTTCTTCATTTGCATTAAATGGATAAAAAAACCTAACACATTTCCCATAACAATCTCAATGACAAATCCATTTAATCTCCCACCCATCCCACCAACTAGTTCCACTACACCTTCCTTTCAACCTCCATTAAGTGCACCCTACATGTCTTCATACATCACACGGGAGGTCCTTCACCCTTCAGCATGCCTTTTAGGACCTCCTCTTTTCCTCAGCTGGGTGGTATCCCCACACTTTCGAGTTTTTCACAGCTTGGGCATACCACCAAGCCACCATCGAGTGTGGATCAATTGGTACCACAGTTTGCCTCCATGGCATTACCTAGTAGGCTGTCTAGTCATTTTGTTGTGCCCTAGTCATCTCTTGGGTGGAGCTTACATGTCCCAATGCCTTCACCTCCACTAGCACTTTATAGAAACATTCATGTTCCAGTACCTCCACATCAATCGGCATCCATTGGACATTATCAGTCTATTTGTGCCTACCCACATCTCCCTCCTACTTATCCCCCTCCACCACCTCTATCCTATTCCACTTATCCATCACCTCATGGTTCTTCTTTCTCATCAACCAAACATGCCTTTAATAATAAGACTCATTTTAATGGGTCGAACTTCACTACTTGGTCAAACCTGATGAGACATATCCTTGACTCCCACAACTTGTGGAATCTTGTGCAGGGGTTGGAACCAAACCTAATCCCGCACTTGTTCCATACAAGGTTATCCACTCATGGAAGGCTCACAATGTCTCTACTATTGTTAAGCTAATGAAAGGTCTCTTACTTGAATTTCATTCATAGCTTCAGCATTTTGACTTAGCATTCGAGCATTGGTCACACTTGATTGACTGCTATATAGCTTAGGATAGGACCCCCGTTTCAATTTGGATCATGAGTTCCAAAACTTTAAAATCACTGACCGGCATGACTTGAAAGTCAAGTTGATTGAGTATTTACATCTTCTTGCCAAGTTCTCTGCCACGGGGACTCCTAAGTCCTCAGACGATTAGGTCACATTGTTTCTAAACAAGCTACTAATGAAATACTTCCATTTTGAGCAGTAGATGATCTCACAGCCCATCATGCCCACATTCTATGAATTTGAGTATCACCTACTACATTACACTCGGCGATTCGATCAGTTTCATAATTCGACCTCTACAGAGAGGACTCTCGTTGCTTCTTCTCAAAAGGGGCAACAAGGGAAGGATAAACAAAATCAAAATTCCAATCAAAATAAAAAATACATTGGATTATGTATACTATATCCCCCTAGCTAGGGGTGAACTTGTTATCGACTTAGTAACTTTGCCAATTGGGTCAAGTAATCTTCTTCACAGTAACCACAATCGAGGTCCTTGAATCTCAAATATTGCTTTAGTGATTGCTTGCAGTGAGGCATAGCCTAGTGGCTTGTACCACATAACATAGTTTCTTTTTGAGCCGACAACTAAGAGCTCTGGGTTCCACCGGTTCCAAGCTTTAGCCACTACACAAGAGCCTACGAGCGCTGAGTATCTTTGGCATTTTCGCTTGGGACATCTTGGATACAACTCTCTCTATGAGTTGTCGCATTGATAGATGGTTGATAGCCTTCCCTACCTAAAGCTATCGTGGGATGTCTATAAAGCTTGTCAACTCGGGAAACAACCCCCTACCCCATTCCCTTAGCACTCATTGAGCTAAGGCACCTCTTAGATCAATTCATATTGATCTTTGTGAGCCGATACCACTGCCACCTTGAACAGTGCACTATGGGTGCACTTTCTCAAGTATAAGTCTGATGCCTTCACTTTTTTTTTTACTTAAGTGTTGCTAGTACATAATCAAATTGGTCGTCATGTAAGATGCATAAGTGGCAATGGAGGCGAGTTCAACCCCCCATGAGTTTTTCGAGTTTCTACAGGAGCATGGTATTTCACACCAGTTTACCTCTACCAACTCCCCTTCATAGAATGGAGTCACAGAGCATAGGAACCGAACCATCATGAATATGCCATGCTCTATGTTGTTCACAGCTGAGCTCGCTGAGTGCCTTTGGGTCGAGGCTATTAATACTTTGGTATACATCCTCAACTAGTGTCCGACTATGGTTGTTCTTGAGAGCGCTCCATATGAGACATTCTTTGACTCTTGGTCTGTTATTTCCCACTTTAGAGTCTTTGAGAGTCATGCTTACAGTAGAAGTATGCTCTTCAGTTATTAGTGGACTAGTATTGCATGGATCAGACAAGGCCAGTGGCCATGCCTCTTGATCCCATTATCCATCTTTCTAAGAATATCCTAGGCCAGCCCTTCGACGAGTATACCTATAGGTCTATGGTAGGAAAGCTTCTTTGGTTCATTCACACTAGGCCAAATTTAGATTACTTAGTTAGTTTACTTTGTTGATATTTCATTGCACTTAGAATATCACATTGAATTGCATGTCTTCGTGTTTTGAGATATTTGTTGTGAACCTATTTTTATAGCCTAACTTATGAATCTAGTTTATGTTTGCAGGGATATACTTACTCTAACTGGGCAGGAGATCCTAACAGCTAGTGTTTCCATGGCAGCTACCTCTTTAAAGATGTCGGGCACAGCATCTATCTTTGGGGCCAGCCATAAGCAAAAGACAGCAACAGCTTCCACTGTCGAGGCTGAGTATTGGGCTTTTTGTTATGGTACCACAAAGACTATCTACTTGAGGAGATTATTGGTGGCTTTACACTTTCCGTGCAACTCTTTCGCCATTGTCTACTGTGACAATTAGAGTATCGTTGCCCTTGTGGGCAATCCGATCATTACACCATGGATGCAGCATGTGGGGGTTCCCCTCCACTTCACCAGAGGGCAGCTTGAGCTAGGCACCATATACCTAGAGTTTGTGCCTTCCTCCAACAACTATGTAGACATCTTGACCAAGGTAGTCAATCGGTCGATGTTGTAGTATATTCTATCCAGGATTGGCTTAGGTACACTCTCCTCTACTTCTTCAAATTAACGAGGAGAGAGTGCTTCCCTCTAGCTTTCCCTTCCTATTTAAGAGAAGATGGCTTTCTTCTCTTAGTGGAAACAAGATGTCCTTTACAGATTCTTTTTCAAACATTATTGTATATTGTACTTTGTATCTTTATCTGCATTATGACGATGACATGATTGTAAAAGGATGCTTAGAAAAGTAAAAAATTCCCCTACGAGGACACTATCCAAGTGGCACTATTGCACAACATTTTACACAAGCATGATTGCAACTACATTGTGTCTCTTGCATAACTCCAATGAATTGGTATTTTTTTCTTGTAAAATCCATCTATATGCATTTATCCCTTTTTGGTCTTTCTGTGTCATCGACTCTAGATCCATCGTATTCGCGACATTGTATATGGCAATCTCCCTTGCTTGCTTAACCTTGCCAGCTTTCTTTCCACACATATTTTTTGTCTTCCACATATCCCCTATATTTGTTATACACTCTACTAGCTTATTCCTTCATCATCGAAATCAAGTAGTGGTATGAATAGCCTATTTATTTTGTGAAAGCCTTTGGGTCTAGCTACTAGTCTCCTATCTATTACTTAATCAACTACCATGTCCCCTTTTTTAAATACACATTATCAAAACAAATCCCAAAAAAAAATCTGTTGTGGTTTCATCTGCCTTTGCAGGACTTGGTAGGCCATTGGGCAGCCAACATGCACCCCTTGTCCAATGCCTTGGCCTCTGTGGGATAACCACTTGGACTCCTTGGAAAGATAACCATTGCCTCTATACCACTAGGCAACTATCGTGCATCCTTTGTCCAATGCCTTGGTTTCTTTGGGGTAGAATGCCTTAGGGTAAAAACTCTTAAAAAACAAAAACACTCAAAACTTAGGTTGTCCTTTCTTTCTAGCTTAGTTTTTAGGCTTGAGAGGGGATATTGAGAAAACATAAGCATTACATGTTGAATTAGCCACCTAAACAGCCCAAAAAATGCTTAATTAATCAAAACCCTAAAATGATACATGGTTCGAAAGCTTTAAAACATTGCATGATACGAGGTCTTGAAACTTTTTGTAAATAGACGTACTACCCTCCATTGTAAGTTTCAATCCCTCTAGCTTCAATGCCCACACCCTATTCACGGAGAATATCTCATCCAAAGTTGCCCATTGATGTCTATATCAGTCTAGAGCATGTTTCCATGAGCCATGCCATTTTAAGAGACTTAGACGTTTTAGCATTTGAGGCTTGGAAGACTATTCCACCAAGGATAGGGCCTCATGAGATAGGATCTCCGATCTCCATAGAGCAATAGTCTGAGAATCTATGGATTTTCTTATGCTACAAGTGCACCACCTCTCAAAAGAGACAATTTCCCAATGTAGTGGGAAGTTGTTGCTAGAACCGAGTTTAACATATTGGGCTCTTGCTATGGGAGCCTTATCAATATATGCAAGGGCTTCTATTTGTATTGGTGAGCATTGGCCTTATATAGTTCAAGATTGTGGCATCCTTGTAGGAAGGGCCCTTCAGGTATTTGTGAGAGTAGAGCAGGTACTCATAGGTCTATTAATTATATTGATCCCCTAATCACCAAAGGGACAAAAGACTTGTTTTGGACTATTCTTACTCAATCTTTACCTCATGTTGATCATTGGACAGTAGAAGGGGATTTTAGAATGGTTGGGGCCTTGGAGAACAGAAAGGGCAAATGCATACACATAACTAGTAGAGGAGAAAAAGCAACTTGGGAGGATTTTGTCTTCCACAATAGGGGGACAAGACCCTTAGTTCATGGCAGCAAATCTATATGTTATCTCTAGTGTTCTAAAAGAGACATGACAATTAGGGCTAGAATTTTCTCCTAGTTGGACATATTTTATGCAGATGATTGGCCTTCTGACAAAAGGGGTCTCGTCAATATTATTGAACCACTTTATTACACCATGCAATGGAGGGAGCTGTGGGAACCAATACTTATGTCAAAATTCTTGTGCATTTTTATTATGAAAAGGATTAGAGGGAGGATATTACTAGGATTTGGAGAGCCAAGTCCTTCTCACCTAGCAAGGCAGCTAGAGACTTGGATGAGAATTTGTAGGAAGTAAGCTCTTTTTTCAGGGAGGAGCTGCAAGCAACAGAAAAGTAGTCTTAGAGAGTGAAAGAGAGCTACATGAGCCTTGTTGCCAACACTTCAAACAGAGGAGAAAAGGTAGGCCGGATGTAGGTGGGTGGCTAAGAGGATGCATGCTGCCAAATCAAAAGAGGTAGGGGATAGACTGAATAAAGAAGTCTTTTGCACTATAGGTCCTAGACAATGGGTGTTATGAGACTTGGGAGAGCGGATGGGTGTAAAGAAATGCTCTACCACAGAAAACACAACTCAGTCGTATGACAAATACACATACTGATAAAGAAATGCAGTTAGGGTTAGGTTAACTCAGAGACAATGAACACATTGAAAGATAATGAATGAATATTGAATAGAATACAATGCTCAATGCAACAAATATATTATGCAGTGATCCCAAAACGCAACATGGCAGCCTCCGAAAGTGTCTAGCAGCAGCAAACGCAGCAGTAATTTGTTGGATCAGTGTGACAAAGAGGCAGAAAACAGGCTGGAAACTGCAAACACAGCAGGAAGATGATGGCATCACAGTTGCCAATGCACATGATTAGCAAAACGCAGCTGTTGGAGGTCACGATCGGGCTGGGCAGCAGCAGTTTGCACAAAATGTAGCACTTGGATGATGTGGACAGGTTGGGCGGCAGCAGCATGCAGCAAACACCACTCGCCAAGGTGTCATCAGCTGCAGGGGGCAGCACAACGGGCTGAAACACAGCTTATTTGGTAGTGTGCAGTAGTAAATCCAAAAATCCAATGATGACAGCAGCCATCTGGTTAACCAATAGTATGGAGATGGCTGGAAACAGCAGTCCGAATCTGCGATGGATGGCTGAAAAGTAGGCACTTGATGGTAGAAGACAATGTTGGACAGCTTCGGCTAAGATATCCTCTACGTGCAGGGGTGTGGGCGGCAAAGCTCTAGCATTTGCAGGTTGCAAAAATGAGATTCTGGCTGGATGGAGGGTAGCATGCCTATTTATAGAAAGTTTGGGTCCTCCCAACATGGTTTGTGCTTATGGGACATAGACTCTCTAGGAACACATTTATTTTTAATAATAAAGTTTAATTCATTAATTAATCATGTTTTGGAGCTATTTTAAAGAAGCTAATGTATTTTGTAACTCAACAATGGGGCCCTTACCACAAGCCACGAGAGGTTGGTTAGGTAGCTACATATTACTATACAGCCTTGTTGGGTTCAATGACAAAGACACTTGATGGCCCCATTCTCAAAGGAGGAGAGTGCAAAGGCTTTATTAGCACTTTCATTAGGATACTGCCTTGGGAATGATGGATTGGACATGGCTTTCTTCTTAAGCACTTGGGATGTGATCAGCAAGGGACTTCTAGCAACATTTTAGGAGATTATGGCATCAAAAAAGATATGCCAAAGAGTTGGTTTGAGGGATTGATTCACCTCATCACAAAAGACAGTGGAGATAGATTGGAGATTGCCCACTGGAGATTGGTCACTTTGCATTGAAACAATGCATAAAATCATACCTAAAGTGGTCAGCCTCAGACTCTCTTGATGCTAGACCCAGATTGATTTTGTTTGCAAGCACAGCATCATCTACAATATTTTCACCTTTTCGGAGTCCATAGCTCATGCATAATCTAGGGAATAGGACCTCGTTGTTCTACTTTTCAATTTCAAGAAGCTTTTGGATAGAGTTGATTTGGAGTCACTAGAGGGTACCATGCTAAGGATGGGTTTACCAAAGCAATGGATCAAAGGTGCAACAGCTCTCTACTCTTCAGCTCACAGCCAGGTTCTCATTGGTGGTGTTAGAGGTGACAAATGTAGCATTCAAAGGTTGTGAGATAGGGATGCCCCTTGGACCTTGTCTTCTTGTATTTTGATGTAGAGGCCATGAGTTCTTTCTTGAGGGATAGATCTACAGGTATTCAAGGTCTCAGACTTTTTGTCCTAGAGTTTGAGGAGCTTTGGATGTAGAGTTTGCCAATGGCAAAACTATTTACCTATGGGGGTGAGGAGAATTTCAAGGCCTTTGTAGCTGCAATGGAGGTCTTTCGTAGAGCTTTAGGAGCTCTTTTTAATTGGTACAAATCCTATGGAGTTTGGGTTTGTGATACTGAGCAGCTAGATTGAAGCTATATGTGAATTGCACTTGGGTTCCCCACACCACTTCAATGCAATACTTAGGCTGTCATGTGGCTATTAATATTTCTTCAAAACAGCAGTTGGCACCCTTACCACTGAGCATAAGGCAAAAGCTATTGTATTGGAGCACAACGAGATTGTCACTAGCAAGGAGGGTGGTAGATGCAAACCAGTCTTTTGCTAGCCACTATGTGGTATATTACTTCTGGTTAGGCCTTCTCTAGATCATGCATTGACTAGGTGAAGCAAATCATCCAAGATTTCAGTTGGTCAAATGGAGGTGGTAGCCATGTGAGGAATAAAGTAGCCTAGGATGTCATCATTGAGCCCAGATGTAGGGGCAGTTTGGTGACCATTGACCTAGATGATCAGAGCAGAGCATTGATGGTGAACCTCATTGTGACATCTTTATCTAGGCAAGGAGCCATGGAAGCAGGTATTGCTATGGAGATTAGAGACCATTGCTCCTACTCATGGAGGACTCTGGCAGCGTATGCTTGGGAATAGCTTTTATGTTATATTTGCTACATCTTCTATGGATATTAGGATCTATAGGACTTCACTAGATTGACTCAGCCACTATTGAGGAGAAGTAGAGGTAGCCACTTCTCAGCTACTTAGGACAGAGAGAGACCACACCATAGAGACAGGACTTGCCAATCTTGGGGAAGGTTCTCTTACCAAGTAGCTTCTATAGTGGGGGAGTGATTTGTCTTTCTTGAGCTATTAGCTCAAGTATAGCGACAGACTTTTGAGGCATCAGGGGACTTCAACCATAATGGAGAGCATTAGAAACCTTGGCATGCTTGGAGTGGAGGAACACAGATACCTCACAAACATGGATTGAGCTCTTCACTAGAGCAGAGATCCTTCATGCAAAGGTAGCAGCCACTGGAGAGAGAGTGTTCGTTTCTTAGTAGAGGTGGATGGCACTCGGGTGAGAGGATTTGGATTAGTCAAAATTCACTGGATGTTCTCACCAAAGGATTAGAGTTGTTGTGACTAGGTATCTAGACCCAAACCCTCAGACTTGGATGATAGATGGATGGAGACATTTGGCACTCAGGAAGAGGCTGCTTCAGAGACTACAGTGGGACCTTGGGGAGTGGATATGGAGAGATCCATTTGCAAAGACACCTTGGATGTGCCCTTCTTTGGATATACCATTAGTCTGGGGAGGAGGATACAAATGGCCAGGATCAGAGTGGTGCCAGCTGCAGCTCAACTAGCACTATAGACTCTTATGGCTGGTATGTGGGGAATGATTGCTTGGGTGATAGACAGAGGTCCAGCTTGTAGATATGAGGATGTACATGGGTGTCTTGCCTATCTTGTCTCGGGGAAGCTTGTGAGTAGGATTGCCATGCCAGATTTCTCACAGACAGTGTGGACCCAGTGACATTGTCACAGATGTGAGCTCATAACTAGCATCATTGCTTGTGAGCAGGATTGCCATGCCAGGTTTCTCAGACAGTGTGGACCCAGTGGGATTGTCACAGATGGGAGCTCATAACTAACATCATTGCTTGGTACATATGGAGCATTCAGGACCTCAAATCAGCTTCACATTGCTTCCATCCTGGGTATCCTCCCATATGGCAAATGATAAATGGTGTGTACATCATCTGAGTTCTGACACTGTTGTATAAGTTCAGCAATTTGTTTCGCTCCAGCTTTGGCATTCATTAGCTCCATCAGTTCACTGCATCATGGGAATTTTTAAATATGAGAAATAATATTCAGGGTGTGCATCAGCTGAGTTCATATGCCCGCATGCATGTCCAAGCAAATTGTTGGTACTCCAGTTTATACTCTAGTGCTGTGGCTTATTTTTATATTCAAGCACAATAATCTGATGACATCAATTCAGAAAGGCTTGCAGGTGCTAAGGGTTAACCGTCACATCCAATGCTCCTAGGCAACTAAGGTGGAACATGTTTATCACTCATTCATATGTTGGTATTGATAATTTTGTTCTGGATGTAAGAGCCCCAATCATGAAATTCGTGTCTGATGAATATATGCACTCTAAATTGTGTTATGAAGTACATTGGGCATTGGAATGTCATGTAACTGTGCAGCTTGGTAGTTCATCGAAAAAAGTTGCAAAAGTCAAACTTAAGCGGTGCTTCAAGAAATGTATCTTTGCAGAGTTTGAGAATTAGACAAGTATAACTAAGTTTTTCATTATCGGTGATTTTCTTATAATCAATACATAACACTTCTGTACTCATTTGCCACCTTTTTGTTGGGGGGGCACAGAAATTCCATCATGATTGGAATGGGACTGGCTAGATCATCAGAAGTTTCATGTATAACACAATGGTTTTTTGAGGTTTGTTTTGCTTTCATGAAGCATGCAGAGAAAGAAACACAACCCTCTTCAGAACATATCAAAACAGAGGTAATGTTTTTGTGCAAATGACCATATCTTTGGCTTTTGTGTTTAATATTACATTTTGAGTGATTACTCCATTTCTGTGCTACTTGTAAACATACTAGGTCATATTCTTTCAAGACTTTATGAATGCCAGCATCACAGGAATTCTGGTTGACGTACTCAAAACCAGAGTAAATTGGCAAAAATCAGGCTTAAGCGTGAAAGATATCTATATTGACAGTGCTGGAATAGCCATAATTGTATGGGATAAGTTACCAAGTTTTCACAGGATAGAGCTAGTGTTGCACAGGTACAAAGGTAATATCCTTTGGTCTGTAGGTAAAACCTTTTTTGGGCATGAAAATTCTTCTGTTTTCTGAAAAAAAAATCTGCAGATACAGAATTTTTTGAAAGTCCTATACTGTTTTTGTTGCTTTCATAATTAAAAGATGGTTCTTTAACTTGAAAGAAAGCCAGACTAGGTCAAACACATGGAAAAGGGAAGCGAAAGTGTTGAGAGAATCAGTAGAAGGAGCTCTGAATGATCTGAAAGAGAAGCATCCACAGTCATTTCTTAGCAAGCATGCTGTTGAGGTACAAACACTGTAATCCTCTTTATGAATCCTTTCTACATAGTCAGCCAAACAGGGACCATGCACAGAATAATTCAACCAATGGTTTAGTCAATTTACAACACAGGTAATGCATCTTGTAAGTTCATTTGCAGCGTAGCACATCTAGCTTAATGTATATCATTTCCTTTTAGCTGCTCCTTCCATAGGTGACCAGGTCAATCACTTTTGCCATCTGTTCAAGCTACCTCTTTATGATGCGTGGTGGGTGTTTTTCTCATTGGAGATACATTAGCAAACAGAACGATCACAGCTGCCGCATGCCCCTTCTGTTCAGGTCAAGGCACGATTGTTCCAACACTCTAGTACAATACCCTCCCACATGATATGGTTTTGTGAATAGCTGGAGCTCTTTTTCACCATAGCACATCACGCTTGTGAACTACAGATTCCCAACATAGACTATTTTAAAGTTATTCTGGATTTTTGTCATCGTCTTCCCTGCATTATGCTCAATTCTCAGCATAGATAGATTTCAGAATTTGTGGAGCATTTGGACTGGAGTCAATCATGCAAACTGAGTGGATGGTACGGGTCGTAAGAGAAAAAGCATACAAATGGAAACAATCCAACTACACCCCTGCCGGCAATTTGTGGGGTGAGTCTCACAATATATGTGGGATTTTTTCTTCTTCACTGTTTTGTTTTATGGGCATCGAGTAGTGCCTGGTTCGCTATTCATAAAGCCCCCCACTGAACCACTGTTGCATCTGATGATATTTGTAGTCCAACCATGCAGTCTTTTATCCAAAATTTTCAGATAGTTTTCGTTAAAATCATTCTATGAACACTACCAAACGGCTTTAGACACAACGTCCAATAAATATGATTTCTTCGTCATAGAAAGCAAAAGAAAGTTAATTACTTTGTACAATCAGATTTGGCCTCGGCAGCACGTGTTCCAAAATTGGCCCCAGCAGCACTTGTAACATGGCTTTGGTTGCAAGGGGGATTACTCACTAGAGAAGGTTATTGGGTGCAGCTTTAGTACCTGGAGACAGGCAAAGAAATTCTCAAATTTTCCTCTTTGAATGAGGGTATGAAAACAACACGAGACACTTAGCTGCTACTATTGCAAATTGTACAGTAAATTTTAAAGCTTTAGTTTAGCATCAACCGTTATAGGAATCAGCACTCAGCTTCACCACAGCTGAAACCCAAAAATTTGGGAGGACTCCAACAAGTGACAAGAAACCGATAGGAGAAGAAAAGACAAAGTTTAAGTTTGGCCTCAGTTGTGGACTTAACAAATCTCATCATAAAGACCTTAGATTTAGCATTAAAATCTCCTGTGGAGTGGAAGACTTCAAGAGATCCGAGGACGAAAGCCCAAGTTTCAGTACTAGGCATGGCAATTCTGAAGTTAAGCCACCTTTGTGTTTCATGAAGGATTAGTTAAAACAAGACAGGTATCAGCTTATCCTCAACGAACAGGGAAATGTGCAAGGGAAGAAGATTAAAGCCAGCCAGCCAAACGGGCTAAAAGTGACAAATTATTGGACCCTGACAAGTTGATAATCATCCAAACTTCATAACATAACAGAAGCCTTTTCAAAGTCGCGTGTAAGGGACACACGGCCTTTATTCATGTCCATATATACCAATTCGACGTATAAAAGATGGCTTAGGACCTAGGGGATTAGTAAAGGATTGTGACAACAGCCGAGGAGATTAGATCCTAAATGGCTTAGGGGGTTGAAAACAGATCCAAGAATGGCCTTAAGAATGAATGGATTACTTGGAAAGTGTCGTGGTAGAGTCACAACCTTCAAGGTTCAAGGTGTATTGGACTAGAGTCTTTGTTGTGGTAAACAAAGGAAGCAAGAACAGGTATTTGAAGAACACCAAGGTCCTCTAGTATTTCCTTTCAAAAGAGGAGATATACGCGTAACGCAACTATGTGACCAACTTAGGTCGTCAGCGCATTGAAGAAGTAGATGTTCTCATAATAAAGAAAGTACATGTATTTATCAATGGAGGTTCATAAAAGAGTGACAATGAGGGGTCAATAGAGTAACACCTTGAATGCATTGTTTTGAGGTGTTACAAAATCCAAAATTTATGGTTTAATTGTTTGAGTCACATTTGACCTGTATTTAATATGTAAGAATTTGTTCCATAGTAACAGTGGGATGCAGACTCAGAGAACCCAATTCCTCCTTTTGGAAATTCACAGAAAGGCACACTGCCTTCTTTTCATCCTTGCCCCTCTACCTGCCCAAGATAAAACTAGTCTGATGATGTTTGTGGCAAACTCCCCCACACAGTTGATATCTCTAATACTTTTTCTGTCCAATATCCGGAAATGGAATGCTTATGGTGAGAAATTAGTATGCAAAGGAGGAAAAGTTTTTATTCAGATAAGCAGACAGTTCGTTAGTTGACAGGAGAAGTAGTTTTCTGTGTTTCAAACTCCATCATGTTATATAATCACACTGTTCTTCAATATCTGTAGTACATATTTGACCTCTTTTGCCCAGAACAAAAAGGAGAGGGGAACTTTACCAGCCTCCTTTATGTCACCAAAAGAAAGCTGTTTCCAAAATTTGTTCAGTAGGTAGGCACTGGGCAGTATTGTTCATTTTAGGTGAATGAGTTTTCTTCTTCTGAAACAACAAGAGTTCACACCAGCGTAGATAATCTCATGGAGACATTCTGGATCATCACACCAATTTCACCTTTGGAGTTTCCTTATTTCTGAAACAAAAGATTCTTACCAGCGTAGATAATCACACTGTTCTTTTACATTTAAATGATTATACTTATATTATACCTATTTTTGCCCCAACCAAAAGAAGAAGAAGAAGAAGAGGAGGACCTTAGCAGCCTCCTGTTCTGTTAATGCTGGGCATTCGCATGCAGCGAGAGCCAGTTGCGTAGTCCCAGACTCCAGTCACCACACAACCCCAAGCAGCACCCGAATTGCCGCTGGGCCCATTCATGATGGAAAAGTAGAATATTGTTTTTTTGTCTCCCTTGCAAGTTGCAGTGCCTCTATCATTTGTTGATGAACCTTTTATCCCTTTTGGGGTCACATTATTATACCTCTTTTTCTACTCCGCCCTTTAGTACCACCACTGGCACATACTGATTCACATCAGTGATAAGGTGTGCTCTAGCTTTTCCAGGAGAATGCATCCAAGCTGTTGCTCATCCTTAATGAAAAGGGCTGCCCAGTAAAAACCCTGCAGGTTTTGTCTATAAGGTATAATGCAGTACTGATTCATGAGATGGGTAAAGGTTGAATTCTAACAGTTGTGAGGCGAATTTTATTTTATCAGGATGTATGGTATGACCTCGAGGCTCATGGTCCTCCTCCATGGCTGTTGGAATAATTTGTGGATAATGAGAGCCATCTGTTGAATCTTCTCTTTCTTCTGTTCCTTAGAACAATTCCAAGCCATACCTGCAAAAGCAGGTGGCCACTTGTAAACAGCTCAGTGATTCTTCTGTTTTCTTTCTCTTATTTTAAAAGATTAAAATGCTGCAGCTTGTTTTTTAGCCTCAGGGTTGAAGCCTAGCTATATGAAACACATGCACATACTCTCTCTTCTGATCATGCAGTGTTTTGAGGTTTTTGTCTCAAGCTTCAAGTGGATGAGCGCCAATAGAGTGACACAGTTCACTGACACTTGGATGCATGGTTTTGAGGTTTCACAAAATCCAAAATATATAGAAATTTACACGCTTCAATTGTTTGACTCACATTATACCTATATATACCGTGTAAAACACTTGTCTCGTGTGGCTAAAAACGATGCATTATATTTTAAGTAAAATTGTCACGAAATTGGGGTGGGTGGGTGTCTCATAGCTTCACGTGGTTGGAAAGGAAAGGAAATGTCTGCCTAGACTGTCAGGCTATACAAAGGTGTCTCGATTGTAATATCACATTTCATATAGGATCCTGTTGAAACTTCACCTTATTTCGATTGGTTGCAAAAGACTAATTTGCGCACCTGAGGAATCTCTGTTGGGTTTCTTCAGTCACAGAAGCTTGTTCCAGACTTGTCAAGATGCGTATCTATGCTTGTCACGTCATCTTCAGATAATATATTCAGAGAAGCGTGTGCGGAGATTCTGGGTGTGAACTGTACCAACTTTCTGGTGGTAGAACCAGTAATAAGATCCAAAATTGTACAGAGTATTGAAAAAGTTGACCAGATGCCTTTGGAAGGAAACAAGAACGTGCTGTCTGAAGAATGTAGTAAGTGTGATAATCAGACTGAGGTTGTGCCAGAGAACGAGGATGATGGCACTGTGCACAGCATCTTTGAGTACGCTTAGACACTGCCATCAGATGATTTGAACATTATCACTCTGCATGAGGTAATGTTCATGAATGTCTCATTTGTTATAGGATGCTCACCACCAAGAGCATTACAGGACTGTCTCTATTGCATAAGAACGCATCACTATTTTCTGATCCTGGCAATGTAGCCTTGAGTTTTGGGAGATTCTTAAAAGGTGAGTTGTCATGCTAATCACTTTATATTGGATTTTCACAGAACAAAGGAGTTTCCTGTGGTCAGGCCCATCCTGAAAGATTGGATGTTCAAGATACCCACATTTGACCGAGTTTTGATATGACAAGACAGAGTAGGTTAGTAACCTGAATATTGAAACAGTCGTGAGTTTTACACCTTTTAAGGTTGCTATTCAGCAGATGGAAAATGTCAACACTTACATGGATAAGGTATGGGTTTGAATTAGAGCAAGAGTGTAGTGATTCTCTTTGTGCCACATATGTTACCAAAATTTGTTTATCTTTTTTTCGTGAAAAGGCTTTAATGTATTGTTTAAGTATCAAAAAAGAGTATTACATCACTTATGGAGCCAAAGGCTAGCTTGGAGGATTAGCCAGCAAACAAAGTTCCAGAACAGTTTCACCAGAGCTAAGGGCAGTGCGGGGCACACTAGTTACATATGGTGTATGGGTAGATTTATTTACACCCATTGGGGGGGATAAAGAGGCTGATATTGTTTGTCAGATAGACAGGGTGTAGCCAGAATAAAGCGGCCATTTTGATAGTATAGTAGATATGGCCAAAACAAAAGAAGGCGAGACTTGATGTATGTGACCTAGTATTAGTGACCAGCATCTCTAATAATGGTAAGAATGTGCACAAAGTCTTGTTCTTCAGTTAGGGCAACAGCAAGAGCTCAGGCTTCCTTATCATTATGTTCCTTTTGTTGCTATTTCTTCTTTGATTCATTGGAGGGTTTTGTAACTTGGATCGCAATAGCTTTCTCTGCATTGCAAGGCTGCACACAAAATCAAGTTTTTGTTCTTTGATAATTGGCAGAAAAATGATCTTTAAAGATTGCTAATTCCCTTGTAGCCAGATAGCCCAAAGAAAATGTGTGCTAACAAATCTCCAAACTTCATTGGGGAGGTGATTGGCCTCTCCAAGAAGGATTTCTTTCCAATGCTTGGGAGGTGTGGAAATAGGTAAACACTGAATGGACAAAATTCATAAACAGAATAAGCAATAGTAAAATCGATTTTTTCAGAGGAATGTTTGGAAACCACAAGTGGGAGAATATTAATTCCCACTGGCTTTTGTCCCATTGTATATGTGATCTCTCATTAAGTTCATGGCAGCAGGGGATGTCCACTACCCATGTGATGACTTGAGTGAGAATTGGCTTCTGAGTTGTATGGCCTTGGCAAGACTCAGATTCCATTTGTTCGTTCTCTTGATTAGGAGTGCCATGTCTTCTCTTTTCAGTTTGAAGATGTGTTTAAGTCTCTCAGGGGACTGCCATTGACAATTTTGGAAGTCCCATAAATCCTCCCAGAGCTGGAAAAGCTTTTTGTACAGTCTCCAGTCCATTTGGTCCAGTGTAATGTTTCCTTAGAATAGGCTAAACCAAATCGAGTCAAGCACTGCCCCAAGGAAGGGATATGTTCCAATTCTAATTGAGGCATACTTCATCTTTGAGCATGTGTTCCATATACTTTTGGCAAGAGGGGAGGCTTTGCCTATTTTAATGGAACTTTTAGCAAATGCAATGGCAATGATTTTATTTTTTTACTTCATTTTGGACAATCTTGGAATAAAAAGTAGCTAATGCTTTTAGGTTTACCAACTAGATTGAGTCCTGTACTCGAAGATTGAAGACCTAGCATTTGGAACAATTGCTGGAAAAGGTGTAATTTCAGTGCTTCCAAGTGGTCAGCACATTCCAATTTGTTTTGGGGCTAAATTTGACCGGCCAAGTGTCAATTGAAGGCCAATTGTGTGAATGAGGGGGCAAACTGATAAGAAGGCTTGCTGGCCATTTATAATAGCAAGAGGCATTGGAAAGTGAAGGAGATTGCCAATTGGAATATAAATTAAAGAATACAAGGGGTGCCAATTTTTGGGGCCAAAGGGGAGTCCACTATTTGAGGTTAAGTAGTCACATTTACATTTTCAGTTTATGTGAGTTATTGCAAGGGAGAGGTATAGGATAGCTTGTTGTTGTCCCACTGTTATTATTATGCCTGACTAGAAGAAATGGGATTCTTGAAATGTATAAGCTTTGTTATTGATAGCTTTATGATGGGTGAAAAGAGCTATCATACCTCTCATTCGATCTTGCAAGACCTCACATGCAATTTGGATTGTCTTGGAGCAAATGCTCACAACCAAGAACGAGAACCACTTTTCCTTTTTGCAAAGAGAGTTGGAAAATGTTCAGATATATGAGGGTGATTCTATGATGGATTACATCACATACATTTAAGATTCACATGAGCAATCGCTTAAGATTGATGAGGCAATTCAAGTTGGATATCACCTTAACTCGCTTCTAGAGTTATATCTTGGTTTTCACACTTCACTAAATTTGTCATTGAGGGGAGAGATTAAGCCTCTTATATTCACGGAGTTGATGGGCCTCTTGCTTCAAGAGGAGCAAACTCAAAAGATTATGGTTTTACGTTCAAGCGATTCAACTATACTTTTTGGGTACAAAGACAAAGGGAAAGAAAGTAAAATGCAAATCAACCCAAAGTTGATGTTGGAAAGCCTTCAAACAAGGATAAGTTCCACTACTGCAAAAATCTAGGTCATTACATTGGCAAATTCAAAAAAAGGCTTGCAAAAAGCAAAGAAAAGGGACTCTGGTATGACTGTCCAAGAGATATCAACCACTTGCACGGGCAATGGTGATGTTTTTGCCAACCTCATGGAGGACCATGCTTTTCTTGCATATAGTTATAGCTCTTCTATGGATGGGCCAACCGTTAATGTGTTAGAGATAGAACTGTTGAGATATTTAAGCTCAGACTACCTACTACCTACCGACATGACAGCCAAGTGTGTGTAGCTATCAATCATGTGTGTGTCGCGAATAAGTCGGTAGCTGACTTAACTAGAGTTAGAGAGTTAGTCAGTGGTTAGTCACTAGACCTAAGCTAGATGTACTTTGTACTTTTGAGTGTGATAATAATGAAGATGAATATTGAGAGCTGACTACTCTCTGTTGCCCCTGTCTCTCTCTCTCTCTTCTAACATGGTATCAGAGCCATGAACCCCCATGATCTATGAATGATCTATGAAGCCCGAAAGCACGGCATTGGAGTTGCAAGGAGCTGGAGATTGAAGTCCTGCGGAAGTTCATGTGTGGCAGTCATTTGCATTACTTCAAAGGTATGATTACCTTGAGAGTTTAGCTCAGATATTGCTGAGACTATTCAAGTGGATCTCTTGGCATATGTGGGGGCTCATTTGAATGAGCATTGAGCTCTGTAAAGGCAGCAGTTTTAAAAAAACGTGATTGCTGAAAATTGTGCCTGTTTTCCAGCAAGAAATGGACAGCATGAAACAACACAAGCAGCATTGCTTTCTTCATGACAAACATCAGGTTTGGAGCATTAGCACCCTGGTTGAGTGGCCCTATTGAGGCTTGGCATTTGGCAGGTGCCTTGATCATTTCAAGAGTGTATTCAGCAGTGACTGTGCTCAAGTACAGCAGATAACCAGCAGCATTAAATCTGGAGCAGATCACTGTGAGGTTGACTGAAGCTTTCTTGTCTTCATCAAATGCTTGATGGGAAGTATTGCCATTGGACTATGTAGTAGGCATCATGTTTACCTCTTGGAGCAAAGCTTATGAGCTTGGTGAGATGCATATGAGGCTATATAAATAGCCTTCTCAGGTCTGAAACAGTGTTGGTATGCTGCCCATGATACTTATGTATGTCCTCATGTTGATGGGATATGTCAGATGACTCTCTACCATAGATGCCATGCGATAAGCATAGACAATGTCACGGAATGTTTGATAATGTAAATGCCTTCACTCTCATGCATTTGGGCATGGTTTTGCTCAGATCTGGAAGGCAAGAGCCGGCTGAAATTTGTCATTGAATGTATGACAGTTAATACTTGAAAGTTGAAGCACTATGATGCTTGTTTGGTACCTACAAAAGCTTGAATCTTTTCCACATGTATTGGGGATGTGATGTGGATGTTCTTTGGATGTTGTGGGCTGGAAATAATTTAAATCTGGACTAAATTCATTGCTGGTTATACAATGGGCTGGCTGTTTACAGCTTGTAAGAAGCTTGTCTGCCATTGCTACTGGTCATCATATACACCACTGTTGATGCTTGTATTTACCTGCATTGAACCCCCAGGGTTATGGTACATGTCAAAGATGTTTTGAGGCTATTTTGAGCTGAAAATACTTCAGATTACACAGAATTTTTACTGCTGGTTACAACATTGAACTGGCTGAAAACTGTCTATTACAGTTATGGAAATCTGAGCAACCATTTATGCCTATGTGATCATGTAATGTTCTCTACGAGTCATGACACATGTCTAATGTGATTTGAGGATGTTTGTGGCCTGAAATTGCTTCAGTTTTACACAGAGAATTGTTGCTAGAAATTGCAAGCTGTAATCTGTAAATGAATTTGGGAACATATATATATGTCCTGCATGCAGTGAATGAAACCTACTTAGCATGCTACTCATAGTTACTAGGAATGGGAATGGGAACGGGACCCCCCCAGAACGGGGGGAACGCCCAAAGTTAGGGAAGAGAAACTGCGCGAGCACACACACACACACACACACATATATATATATAGAGAGAGAGAGAGAAAGAGAGCATCAACACTTAAGTCTTAGAATCTAGAGATATCAACCACAATTCGTGAAGTTAGAGACATCATAATCAAGTTTCAACAATGATAAAGATTCAAAACATTGTAATCAGCAATGGATTGTCACATTCAACATTGTAATAAACAATGTTGCATAAGTCCAACAAGTGTGCATTGCAAAGACACAAAATATGCACTAAACTTTAAAGTCTAAAGATCCAAGTTACAAGAGCTCCAAGTTCCAAGTCAATACTCTAAAGTTCCAAGAGGCTAGCAGCTAAGTGCGCTCATTCATGGAAGATGGCTCCACTATGCTTGAATGCTCATCCTGTTGAACAGCATCCTAGTCATCACCATCACTATTACCATCATCATTATCGTCATCTTTTTCCCAACGTATAGAAGAATTAGCCTTTGCAACCGATATACGAGCTAGCAAGTGAAGATTGGAGCTTACATAAACTAGGTCATTCGTCTTCATTGTATCAAGACAATTTCTCTTTTTTGAGTGAATATGATTGAATGAGCTCCATAGTTACTCTAAACACGAAAAGCTAATTGTTTGGCTAAGAATATGAATAGCCAAACTTTGCAACCCTGGAGCTTCTGTCCCGTAGTCCTCCCACCATAAAGCAGCCCCAATATTTGTCATGTCCTCTAGTGCATCTTGTGTACCAAACATCTCTAATGTTTGTCGATACATAGAGAACTTATTTTTAATTTTGTGTTACATTTCACGACTAGGATAAAGCCTTGCAAGCAATGTGTTCCAAGCCTTGACCACCTCAAGGTCTCTTTCTTGCATCTTTCCTTGAAACTCGGGATCAAGCACATATGTTGCAACATGCATAGAAGAGTCATACTCATTCCATGTGCTGATGCATAACTCCTTGATCTACTCATACATGTTTGCATCTAGTTCCAAACTCTCCAACTTCTCAATCATGCGATCCATACATTCATAGATCTTCCCAATGCATGGATGTAAAATATTACACGGCGCAGCGAACAGAATCTGAGAAAGAGATAGAGAGTACACAACAGATAAGAGAAGAATCAATAAATTCTTTAACTTCAAACAACTGATACAAAGATGGCTCTGTCCAGCCGTGCGCTTCCACTGTGTGAAGCTTAGATGGCAATCTAAACAGAAGATAGGTGAAGAGCTTAAGGCTAGCTGGAACAACAACTCTGACTGGGTGAAAGATGAGTGAGTGATGGCTGCGAAGGGGTTTAGCTTTTATAGCCCGCGAAGGTCGTTAGGTCGGCCTGCTAACCAACCTACCATATGAGCCTCCACTAGTCGGCCAGGGAATATTCCCTTTACCATCGGGCCGGGGGCGCTGCCCTCGGACCCCCGCCAGGGGGGCCTGGGACCCCCCAGCCAAGGGCCGCTTCCGCGGCCCCCGGACCCCACAATAGGGGCCCCTTTTAACTCCCTTACACCGCAACTCGATGCAATGCGCCTCGAGTTGCTACCAGCTTAACCACTCTGTCTAACCCAAAGATTAGACCCACAATGGTCACCTTTTTGCCATCCGGTCACATAGACCTCATCTGATATACAAGTCAGGACTCCACCAATGTCCGGGCTTACACTTGGCTTCTCCTCATAATGGGGGCCTTACAACTTTGAGCACCATGGATCATTGGTAGCACCTAATGAGGGTGGGGCATTGATCATATCTAACATGGATTCATGCCATCTGCAAGTCTCAACATCTACATGATAGGATCAAACATTTGGTTGGTGCGATTCACCTCATCTCAAAAATCTCTATCAGAGACATGCATTACATAACACAGCAATAGCAATGGCAGTCCCACTCCAAGTTTCATACTTATCACTAGCAAATAGCTTTCTAATTGTACCTTTGCAATAGTGCGAACAACCAAGCATAAGAAAGTTATATGTAAATCGTGTATCCAAGTATTTGAGAAGTTCTTTGTCACTTTTCTTGTGAAACTTAGTATGCAAGTACTGATGATTATATATAAATGTGACAATCTTGTTGCCTTTCGCAACAAGAGATGTAGTCCATGGCAAGTCTCCAATATCCTTCAACAAGTTATTCAAGCAATGCGCCATGCATGGACTAAAGGTGATATGTGGATACATGGCCATTTCTTGTTGCTCTATTTGTAGATTCACCATCTGCCACAAACTACACTACATTTTCTATCCCAATAGCCTACATTGCCTTGCATTACTCGAATGCCAATACATTTGCACTCTTTCCAATCTCTGAGTCATCATGACTACCAATGAAGTATACATCCCCACGAGAATATGCGACAACACCATGTATGGACCTATGGTGTGCATCACTCCATCCATTTGCTATCAATATCACTCCATTTCTTGCCCATTGATTGCGACTCCCTGCCACTATCGTCCCGTGGTCTCGTACACAGGCAATGAGACTCGGGCCAATAGAGGTACATACGCCTCCACTCTTGCTGTGGGCATTGATGGCGTGCTCCCAGTAAGTGTGTGAGCTGTCTGGGAGCACCTTCCCTACCCGTTGGGCTTGGGTGGGAGTGAGCTTGTGCTCCTATAGAAGTAAGATGTTGATTCGTTCGACAAGGGCCAGGTTGCAGCTCTTGTCGAATAATCAACTTCCTAGAACCACGTGGCCCACTATAGTGGAGGCTATTCACATTCCAGGATGCAAGGTGTAAACTCATAGGGAGACTTGTGACTGGCTGAACAAGCATCTGTTCGGTGTGGAAGCTGCTGACGAAAAAGAGGAACTATGAGGCATACGTATATGCTTCGCTACCAGCTTGGATGGTGAACTCCATTCCCCCATGGTAGCCCTTGGGCGGACCATGGGGTCATGGATACACCTAGTGGTACCACCAGGGCATCTATCAACCAGGCTGAGAGGCGAGACTTCGTACAGTGGTAGAAAGGGGCCGCCCGTGCCAAGGGCCACTCGATCACATCCATCGGCACTCTCCATTTCGGAGGGGCTTAAAAGATAATGCTCAGATAAGGGACCTCAGCCCTAGCCCCACCAGTTGATGTTCATCTTACAACTCGGCCACTGCTAGGAGAAGAGTGTCAATCCACCTTCTCCCATCCATTGGGAGATATGGTCTGCCACCTGGCTCTTCACCTCCTCTATTTGAGTCGTCGTCTCGTCTCCCGTGTGAGAGGTCTGAAGGAAAAAGGCGTAGTTTAGTCCATCCGATGGTGCTAATAGATGGACCTTACCACTCCTAGACTTGCGTACCACAAAGATTCCCATCTCCAGGGATGGGGAGGGGGGAAAGCTGTGGGCTGTGGGCTATGGGCCCTCGGGTGATACGGCCTATGACTCCTCTATGGGGGGTGGATGTGTAGACCTGTGGACTTGTCAGGTAGGGCGAGGAGGGGGAGGCAGCATGGTGCTCTGCTAGGGGGGGCGACACTCACCCTCCTGCTCCCTACCGTGGCTGTGTCTAAGGAGCTACTTGCAGCCCCCCCTGCCGGCTCTCTCTATGTCGTCTCCATACTCATATGAAACCTTCCACATCCACTTGTGGGCCTGTCGTCGAAGCTGCCCTAGCTCCGAAGCGCGTGCACTCTGCTGCTCGGTGCCCAAAGTCATGGCATCGCATGCACTGCCCTTGCTACCCAATCACAATGACCTGCTACCTGAAGGAGTGTCCGCTTGTCTCAATCTCTAGAAACTCTGGAATATTCTTGGTCTCTTTCACTGCCACCCATACCTTTGGGACTCTTGCGGCTGCCACTGCGTCCGTAAAAGAGGTAGGAAGGACAGTGTCGAAGAGCCGTCCAAAGTCTTCCACCAACTAGCAATACTCTATAGTCAGTCCGGGGAAGAGTGTACCAAGGGACCATGTGGATGACCCCCTTCGTGGAAGCATAGGGTGAACTTGCCAGTAACTCACGGGCTATTGCGTCAGTCGAGGTGAGTTGAACCATGAAGATCCCTTGATCCATTAGAACTGCCTCCACTATCTGTGTTGTGCCAATGCGCAGTGTGGAGTGAAGCCAATCCCGAAGCTGGGCCTATGATGGGGAGTAACCTACTACCTAACCAAAGATTGATGTTTTTCTAAGCTCCAGCTCTGCAGCACGGACGGCTAAGAGCTGTTCCTCAGAGAGGACGCCGCGCAAGGTGTTTGATTGGGGGGCACTCGCAGAATGCACTGGCGTCTGACCAAAGGTTTCCATTGTGCGTCCCTATTGAGAACCTACCAAACACGACGTGGTGCTGTCGGAGGGGAAGGGGAAGTTGTTGGAGAGGGAGAGAGCAACAGGAGTGAAAAAGAGGGGGGGGGGGGGGGGGGGGGGGAGGGGAGGGAAGGGGGGGGGTGTGTTGGGCACCCAAGTAAGCCGGCTCGCAGTGGCCACAATGCGGGTGTTGGGTTTGTTGGACAAGGCCGGGTTGCAGTACAAAAGAGGTGAAGGACCAGGGCGAAGGAGGCAGGGAGATCAAGGCGAGTTCAAGTGGGGGGGGAGGAAACAGAAGACGGTAGGCGGACACAATGCTGGGGGGAGGTCACACCAGGGGACATGCGGAAGGAGGCAGGGTCAACGCTGGGGGGGGAGGGGAGGGGGGTCGTGCCAGGGACAAGGCGGGAGGGAGGCGGAATAGAAGGCGAGGGAATAGGCGCAACAGAAGGCAGGAGAAGACAGGTGCAATGGGGGGGTTGGAGCAAGAGCACACGTGTCGGCATGAGCTTGCAAGAATTTTAAAGCTCATGCCAAAAAAAAGCTTAATTGTTATGTCTCATGCTTACAGCCTGATGGTGGTGGAAAGTATATCTCAAAGGAGTTTGATAGATACTTAGCAAAGCCTAGGATCAAGAGGCAATTGACTTACAGTTATACTTCACAATTGAACAAAGTTGGAAGAAAGAACAAGGTGATTATGGAGGCAACTAGGGCTATGTTGAATGAGAAGAATATGCCTTTGTCTATGTTATGAATAAAATATCTATAGCAGGAATACATGAAAAGACACCTTATGAGCAGTTGTATGGTTACAAGCTTGACATCCAACATATGAAAGTATTTGATAGTATTGCCTATGTTCATGTTCCAGATGACAAAGAGAAGGAACTTGACCCTAAAGTAGTGAAGTGTGTTTTCATTGGATACCCACAGGAAAGAAATGCATATAAGTGCATTGTTCCAACTACACAAGAGATACAGCTTAGCCGTGTTGAGATATTTGCAATCACTCCTACTTCAGTCTCTTTGGATGGAGCAGTGAGGGCTCAGGACGAGAATCCCATAAGCATAGTAGGAGGATGTGCTGCCTAGACTTTCCTATAAAGCATTGTACTTGCTTCCTTTTTTCAATGATATGATAGTACTCTTTTCCTTTTAGTAAAGTGTCTATGACATTGTCCACACACAAGATTATGTTTATGAGTCCAAGTCTTAATCTTAGAACCTAATTCACTTGTGTGATAGTTGGTCTTGTCTGTGTCTATGTCTTCATGAGTTTGGTATTCATCTTTCAACCTCCATAGCTTCCGCATTACCATGTCCTAGATCCATGTTTTAACATGGTATCAGAGCCCAGTCGAGCATGGCCTAGCTCAGCTCATGACTTCAATTCCAACTCCATTCTCACTCCTCTCAACTCAGGTCTAACTCATGAGTGCATATCTTCACTCCATCTTCACTACACTCTCTTGACTGCCATAGCCAATCAGCACCTTGCCTTGTTAGAGCTCTTGGATCTCTCCATCCAAGCAATATTTTCACAAGCTCTCTTTTGAGAAAACGTTTGTCTACTCCTAGCGTAACTCCTTGTCACGTCATAGCCCACCGACATTGGCCAACCATGGCTCTAGCATTTCAGAAGTTCACTGTCGCGTTCTCTGAATAGGCGTAGCTTGTTCGTACCGTCCTTGCACCTCCTACATGCTGCGATTTGGGCCACCACCATGGGGCTTTGAAAGCCCATGACATAGGCTTTCTACCCATATAAAAAGATTGGGAAATGATTAAGTCTACAATGCACAATGAACAAAAAACCAGGCCAACACAAAAACCCTAATGAAGACTCCATAGCCATTTCATTTCAAGCTCTCTTTTTCACTTACGTTTCTCACTCTTCCAGTCAACTTAAGTTCCAACCTACTAAATCTGAAGTTCCCAGCATCAAATCAAGGAGGGGAATATTTGGGTTTGGAAAATCTTGAAGTTTTTGGATGATCCAAGAAGATGCAAGCATAATGTCTATTGACACTCATTCAATGACTTTTGCCACTTGTGTCCTTTGACACAATCAGCTCATTTCCTAATCTGATCTAAGAATTTTTGTGCTGATTTGTTGTTGCTCTAGCCATCCAATATGGAAAAAGACTCTCCAACAGCTCGCTTCAAAGAAGTTGGGTTTTACATCTAGCAAATGTAAATACCCTGAACAACGTAGTATCCTTAACAATTATGATATTCGCTTGTTTTCGAGATTTAATATAAAAGAGAATGAACACTTAAAGCTGAAAATGAAAATTACAAACAAAATTACAGTCATGAAAATGTAAAAGTAATGGAGACAAGATAAAGGGTTGAAGATGGGCAAACCTCCCCCCCCGAAGGAAATGTATTTCTGCTCAACCCATGTCCCTTAGGGAAGAGCTCAGTTACAATCAACCTGAGAGTGAGGAGAAGTAATTCTCACTCTCACAAGATCATGCAAAGATGTACAAACACACATGCATTATCTATTATGCAATGATAAGAACTGATTTCTTTACAGTATGAGAGAAGAAAGAGGGGAAATCAGCCTTTCTCCATCGTTGATCAGCAGTACATGGATAGGGCTTGCTTCTTGTTGCTAAAATGGAAGAAAGAGCTCGACAAGGAGGTGATGTAATGAATTTACAGGCTTGTTGTCCTATAAAACAATAGTGATAGAAGAGGGAATATGGAGGAATTTGACAATGGAGAAGTGGGGGATGATGATGGGGATGGATGGGGCCAGTTTTTGGCTATCTGTGGGTGTTGTACATGAGTTTACAGCAAAGAAAAATGATGCTGAATGAAGAAAAATGAGCTTTTATTTATAGGAGAGGGAAGAGCTAGTACAAAAGGGGAAAGTGGAGTAGCACAAGACAAGTGTCCAGCCACATGTCATGAGATGTGACAAGTGGTGGGACACTTGGAAACTTGTGTGACAACAAGTGTCTTGACACTTGTCTCTTCTCTATGGCCTTTCTTTTTGGGTTGAATACTGTCAAGAATAGAAACAACCAAATTTAGTAAGCAGAGTTAGAGTACAGAATTTACTATTTTTAGAATGACATCCCTATTTTTTAGGACTAGCAAATTTAGGGACCTAAAATTTAGGGATCCCCCAATATGGATGTCATATGAAAGCTTTTTCCGTGTACATTGCAAAAACGACATCAGAATCTTCATGTGACTTTCCTATGCAAAGAAATGTGCATTTTAAGCTTTCAGCCCACACATGCACATTGTATAAGCATTTCATGATCATGCCATCTTGTTGATTGTAATTGTCTTTTCTGGTAGATATAGCCCATACTTCAAGGCATCAATCCTTTTTGTGTGCGAGTCTAACCCTGATATGTGTGAGTTCTGTTCATAGACGCCCAATCGGGCTATATAGGTGGAAGTGTGAACTATCTTCTCTCTAACCCACCGCATGGGTCCACCATAACTTGTGACTACTCATCAATGGCTAGCTCAAATGCACTTTTCTCTATATCTAATTAGTGCAAAGGAAACAAATTTAATAAATCATTATATAGACAAATTAATGAAAAATGATACAAATTCTGTTTCTATAGAGTTGTGACAGCAAACCCGCATCAAACTCATCCTGATGAAGAAGGGCCTATGGGCCATTACCACTAGACAAAAAAAAAAGCCTTCAAATGAAACTCTTGCAGTTACTTGGCAAAAGAATGATGACAAAGCACAGGTCATCATCAAATTGGAGTTGATGACAGCTACATCCATCATGTAGATACTTGTGACACGTTCCATGATACTTGGGATAGATTAGATACATTGTTTGGTGCACAGTCCAAGTCCTCAAATTATGGCTTATTGATTGAATTTTTTCGACTTGATATGAAGTCTAATACATCCTTGGCATCTCATCTGAACTACATGGAAAGTCTTCTAACCCAACTTGCAGGGATAAATTTGAAAATGGATGAAGATATTTGTATGGGTGTTTTGCTAAAAAGTTTGCCTTCTGATTATGATAATGTTTCAACTACCTTAATCAACATGCCAAACCCTAAATTGGTTGACATCAAAGCTTCTTTATAGAGGAGGAAAAGAAGATAGTCAAAGAAAGAACCAAGCATCTCTAAAGACGAACAAATGTTGTATGTCAGTAACAGAAACAAAGGAAGAAAGGACCAACTATTTTGTGACTTTTGCAAAAGAACCGGACACACTAAGAAGTTTTGTCATGCAAGGAAGAGGTCCCAAAGGCCTATCTAATTGTTGTTAAAGAAGAAGAATACCATGGAGCAAAAGAATAAGAAGAAGAAGAAGACCGCCACAAACCTCATTAGTTCTTATATTCTAATAAACTTTTTTAGCCTTGTATTGCCTAGTCCTAATGCTTCTGACATAAGATTGTAAAATCCTCTTGTAACCTTATATTGCAATCTATGTACACTTTGTGAGGCCCCTGTTACAACCTTTGGATGTCCACCATGTCTTTGGTACCCACACTTAGCCTTTTCTGCAACAACCTTTGGTGTTTACCAAGTTTGTGGTGTGCCCACACTTTTTAGGTGGTTGCTCACTCAAGCCTCTACACACTTTGTACTTGTGGTTGTGATTGAAGAGGGGTGTTGAGATATTTGCAATCACACCTACTTCAATCTCTTTGGATGGAGCAGTGAGAGCTCAGGACAAGAATCCCATAAGCACAGTAGGAGGATGTGCTACCTAGACTTTCCTATAAAGCATTGTACTTGCTTCCTTTTTTCAATGATATGATAGTACTCTTTTCCTTTTAGTAAAGTGTATGTCATTATCCACACACAAGATTGTGTTTATGAGTCCAAGTCTCAATCTTGGAACCTAATTCACTTGTGTGATAGTTAGTCTTGTCTGTGTGTCTGTCTTCATGAGTTTTGTCTTCATCTTTCAACCTCCATGGCTTTCGCATTGCCATGTTCTAAATCCATATTTCGACAACTCTTGATATGATACTAAGCAAGCTACAGTATATGATGACACTTCACAAGGCACATATGCTAAAAATGGACAGCTAGGCACTTCTTCTATTAGTAAACCTACTCAGGATGCATCTGGCAATGTAAGTCCTTGGACAGGCAGGTTATGCAGCCATGGGTCTCCATCCACTGACATGGATATGTTAGTGAGGGGGAGAGATAAAGAAAAAGAGATCTTTGATGATATTATAGGTCCATTGAGTTCAAGTTATGACTCTTCTGAGAGTCTTGACAGCGAGTTTGGTATACCTGCAGTGGTTACACCTGGAGTTAAGCAAAGATATGTACCACCTCATGAGAGAGCGGAATCTACTTCACCTCCGTTGCCGGAGATCACAAAGAGAAAGGAAGCCTGCGAATACTTAGTGAAACATTATGTATGCATGACAGAGATGCAGAAATACAAAGAGCTTACATCATATGCAAAAGCAATTAAGGATGAGAACTTGTGCAAGGCAATGGATGTTGAATACGAGGCTTTGCTGAAAAATGAAACAGGGAATTTGGTCGAGTTGCCTAAAGGCAAAATGCATATTGGATGCAACTGGGTCTATAAAGTAAAATTCAAGTCCGATGGCTCACTAGAGAGGTACAAAGTTAGATTGGTAGTGAAAGGATATGCCCAACAGTATAGGCTGGATTATGAGGAAACCTTTAGTCCAATTTCTAAGATGGCAACTATATGGACTATTACAACATTGGGTGCATCCAAAGGCTAGGAAGTGACTTAAGCTTGAGGGGGGGTATTGAGATATTCAGGCTCAATCTACGTACTACCTACGGACTTGACCGCCGAGTGTGTGTAGTTGTCAATCATGTGTGTATCTTGAATAAGTCGGTAGCTGACTTAAGTAGATTTAGAGAGTTAGTCAAGGGTTAGTCACTAGACCTAAGTTAGATGTACTTTGTACTTTTGAGAGTGATAATAATGAAGATGAATATTGAGAGTTGACTGCTCTCTGTTGCCACTCTCTCTCTCTCTCTCTCTCTCTCTCTCTCTCTCTCTCTCTCTCTCTCTCTCTCTCTCTCTCTCTCTCTCTCTCTCTCTCTCTCTCTCTCTCTCTCTCTCTCTCTCTCTCTCTCTCTCTCTCTCTCTCTCTCTCTGTGTGTGTATTTTGATAGTGGGGCATCACGTCATATCACCCTTTAGGAAGTGTTTGTTTTTCTTTATGTATTTAAACCTTCACATAAGAGGGTAAGTTTTGCCAACAATACTTCTCATACATTTTTGTGGAATTGGTGAGGTGTTTATTACAAAATCATATGGTATAGATTTTGGACCTTCGGATATTTTATATATATCAAAGGGATTATAAAGAACTTGCTTTTAGTGTTTGTTTTCAATAGAAGTGGATTCCATGCCATCTTTGAGGATGAAAAATGCATTGTGCGTGACAAAGAGCATGATTATGCATTGAGGGTTTTTGTCTCTTTTCTTTTGGATGATTACGTGAAGAGATTAGACAATGCATTATCACTTATTACACTTGCTCTTGCAATGAAAATATGTGAGTTATAGCATGCTAGATACAAACACCAGTTTTGGTAGACTCGTGACTTTTCAAGCATATCAAATAGTTGATGCTTTGTCTACTGAGTTTTGGTAGTCTCATGATCCTTCAAAGGTGTTAGATAGTTTATGCTTTATCTACTTTGGATAATTCACCTATCCATGCTTATGAATGTTGCATTCTTGGCAAAATACATTGGTTTGTTTTTAAAAATGATGGTGTAGTGTGTACTGTCCAAAAATTGTAGCTTATACACAATGATATGTGTGGTTACAGACCTATGCTCTTGGGGTTATCTTTATTTTGTCACACTTATTGATGAACTACTCTAAATACACTTGGGTGTATAGTTTGAAGAATAAATTTAATATGTTTATGCATTTCAAGCATTTGGTTGTCGAATTGGAAATTGAAATTGGTTTGAAAGTGTTCTCTTCATACAGACAAAGGGGGAGAGTATATGTCTAAAGCCTTTGAGGCTTATTTATTGGATAATGGCATTGCATATTGGTTTATAGTGAGAATGTCTCCTCAACAAAATGAAGTACAAAAATATTGAATGCAAATATATTGTATGAGGCATGGTATGGTAAGCCTAGTATGGATTGCTTTCACATTTTGAGTTATGTTACATATGCACATACATCCAAAGAGCTTTGTGAAAAGCTTGATGACAATGTAGTAAAATGCATTTTTGTCATATATACCATGGAAAGCAAAGGATATCAATTGTATATCTCCATTCCAAACACAAGGTTTTCATGAGTAGAGATGTCATATTCTTTGAAAATTCAAACATATATAGGTGTTGAATTTAAATGCCAATCATATGAGATACTTCTAGATGTATTTTAGGGTCTTCTTTGTTATCCTATTTGTTCAGAGGCTGATTATCATGCAAAAAATCAACTAGTATAATATGCTAAATCTAACCCACTTGCCCCAAACCAGCCTTTAGCTAATCTCTTTCTTCTAGGGCACTGGATAAGATAGTTGTACAAGAAAGATAACTATATATATAACCAAAATGGTACCTAGGTAGCTATTATGGAATCTTAAAGAGAGCTATCTTGATGTTCCTTTACTTCAATATACACGCTTAAGGTGCTAGAAATGCGTGGGGGGTACATTTTGTTGATATAGGTCATCATATTGATTGTTAGCAAGCATGTGCTTTTGTTAGTACTCTTTTAGATAAGGACGAGTCTACATATTTTGAGGATGTATGACATGATGCACATTGGATGCAAGCTATGGTTGGTAAGATGTGCTTTATTGAGTAGAATCATCATAGAAAATATGGGCTCCGAAAGGATCTTGTAAGAAATTAATTAGGAGAGAATTATTTTTCGTAATCTTATAATTCAATTGGGCCTAGATATCATGATGAGGTATATGAGGTTTGGAGAAAGCCATGAGTTGTTTATGATTGGCCTAGTGGTAGGAGTAAGCTTATTACTAAATCACGGATTCAAAATCCCACGCGTGGTGGTTTGCATTTTAGCACCATTCTCAAGGTTTATCTCCTTGTGGTGAGGCCATAACTATATGACAAGAAATCCACCATTTGTAATTTAACATTTGAATTTTTATTTATTTTTTAATTGCAAAACCACCACCATTTTTAGCAAAATCAACTTTGTGGGCCAAAGGGAGGAATGGGGGTGAAAATGTGTGTACCACTCCCTCTCACATTGCTTCACCTCAAATCCAAGGTGATTAGAAAGGAGATTAAATTCTAAGCCAAATGGCCCTTTTTTAGTGTATATTCCCCCTAGCAAAAAGGGCATAGTACATGTTGAGTTCACAAGCTAAAAAGGAAACTTGAAGGGTCTATTGATAGATACAATACAAGGTTGGTTACAAAAGGATATACTTAGAAAATGGCATTGACTATGAAGAGATATTTGCTTCTACATCGAGCATGACCACTATTAAATGTATGATTGCTATGGTTGTGGAATATACTTAGAAAATGGCATTGACTCTCAAGAGACATTTGCTTCTACATCGAGCATGACCACCATTAAATGTATGATTGCTATGGTTGCACATTTCAAACACGATGTACATCAATTGGATATAAAGAGACTACATTTTTTAATGGAGATTTGGAAGAGGAAGTGTACGTTGTAGAATCCCTAGGCTTTGTTGTGCAATGCCAAGAGTACAAGGTATGCAAGTTGAATAAAGCCTTGTACAGCTTAAAATAGCCTCCATGTGCTTGGAGATTTTGGACTGCATAGAGCTTCCAAAAAAGACCAACTTAAACCCATCATTTGCATGAAGATGGAAGGGAGATTTGGTGAACATCATTCTTAACATATGATATGTTGGTCATTGGATCGAATGAGAAAAAAATTGATGATTTTAAGGGTGAATTGAAGTCTCCCTTTGATATGTCAAATATATGTATATTTCACTACCATTTGGGAGATTCAATTCACCCAGAAGTAGCATGGAATTATAATGTCTCTATTATAGAATATTCAGAAGTTGCTAGTAAGATTTAACATACAAGATTATAACCCTATGAGTATCTATGGAAATACTGTTGAAATTTTCAATTCAATTATTGCAATATGCTATCAAATATTGCTATTTATAAGTAGACTATTGGTTGTCTCATTTGTTGTCCCAACATATAGTATATAGTACCATAGGTAAATAGATATATGCATAGCTGAAGGACATTACATTGATAAGCTAGATAAGCTATTAAGCACATTTTCCATTATTTGTAAGAAACCCAATTGTATAGTTTGTTATTTTCCAATGGGGAATATTTGCAAATGCATGCTTATAATGGTCATGATATCGCATGCATTTTCAAACCATGATACTAGATTGCCTTGTATTTTTGGATGAGTCATGCATCTTTTTACTGAGCAAGAAGCAATCTATTGTGGCTATCTCATCTTGTAAAGTTGAGTATAGGGTAGCTTTCACAATGACAATCAAATGTATCTAGTTATGCAATTTAATATTTTATCTTTATGTTCATTTAGAGAGACCCTTATTTATTATTTTTTATAGTTAGAGTACTATTGCAATAGCGTGGAATCCAATGCTTCATGCAAAACACATCAAGATGCATTATCACTATGTTAGAGAGAGAGTACATATGCGAGAGATCAATGTGATCTACATTCCCACATAGGAGAATGTTGTAGATATTTTCACCAAGGCATCGTGGTATGAAAATAATCCTTTAGTGATTAATTTAGTCATTGTACATCATCACATTGTCACTACATATAGGGGTGTTAGAATTTATTAGTTATGGATTGTGCCCAATGTTATAAGTGTGTGGTGTGGACATATTGAAGTTAGTAAGTTGTGTCACTATCTCTAGAGTCATTTTAACTCTTAACTGAGTTAGATATTTACTTTAGAACTATTGCGCTTTCATTCATTCATTTAGTCTCTCTCACATCTTGCTCTTACTCAATTTTTTCCTTTTACATTCTCTCCTTATTTCATGTTTCTTTTGTTAAAATCATGTTGTTAAATCTTTTCATTTATTTCACATATATCTACTTTTTTAAAAAATTTCCCGTCTCTTTGTTTTTCTTAATTTAGTTTAAGTGAAAATTTTGTGAAAATTGTGCTAAAAAACAAATACCTTAGAGCTAATAATGTAACACAAAAAGAGAATATGTTAAGAATCTTGCTTGGGTGTCATTCATTGATTTTCTAAAAGTGTTACATTACTCACAAGTGTGCCATTACATTGAGAAATCCCCAAATTTATATTTTTTGAGTTATGTAAAATAACTTAAAACTAAAATTTCAATATTAGACAAATTTAATCTATTTTGATGTTCCCTATATGTTTACATCTTTAGATCATTTATAAGGATTCCCCTTTTGTTGCATGTATATGGCATAATCTTATCTTCCACTTGTTTATATTTTTTTTTTCTGGTCTCACTAAAGGCTTTTTCAATCTCCACTTCCTAAAATTTATCACTATAATAATCTCTAAACCCAAAACCGCTATTGTAATATACACAACACATACTTTCATTACACAAGAGAGAAAAGTTAGCAAAGATACCAATACAAAAAAGTAAGAAGAGTGAAGAAAATTCCATGGTTCCATGATCCATAGAAAATAGTAGTTTTAACAAAGAATAGAGCTTTGAGATATGTGAATCTCAATACCACATTCTAAACATATTTTATATTCTAATCTTGCACATAGATTATGTATAACTCTCTTAACAAAGTAGATTGGCAAAACCATGTGTTGAAACTTGTCACATTATTAGCATATATTTAATATGTTAGTCTTGCACATAAAGAATGTATCATACTCTTTAGATTTCTCGATGAAAAATCTCTACATTTACATCATCATAAACTTAAATGGATAAGGTGGAAAACATGTCAATGTATATGTAAGTGTCTTTAATTTAAGAATTTTCTCATATAAAATTGAATCATATATGATTTTTAAAATATTTATAAATTAACACAATTTTAATAACTAATTTAAAGATAATTGATGAGATAAAAGTAAAAGTATATAAAATTAAAAAATTAATTACAATCAAATAGGATAAATGCATCTATAAAAATGTCATTTGAAAAGTATTTAAATATTTTATAAAGTATAAAAAATATTTTATTTTATCGAAAATGAGTATTTAAAAGTAGTATTTTCATGTCTAAGTGGGTGAAGAATCTAGCAATTACATGAGTCCATGTGAATGATGAAAATAAAAATCCTACCATCTACTATATATTACAAGCGTCGTTTAATAAAACATAAGTAACCTTAGTCTAGAGTAGGCTAGGGTGAAGTATAAAAGGTGGAGATGTAACTTATGAGGGATCTTTTTGCCATTTTAAACAATACATGCTTTGAGGTTCATTCCTTCCACCATCTAAGAGGGTGTATGCTCTTAGCCACCAAGATATGGGGTGCATACCATATTCCACCTTGACATGAGGTGAGTATTTATGTTGCAGCTTACATCTATAATTCTCAGCCTTCCATGGCAATGCTATTTCATGCTTAGCTACCTTCCTTGCAAACATGGTGTATTTTTTGTATTTCTTTGCAAGTATGGTGTATTTCATAAATTTTATGTTACATGTCTTGATGTGAGAACTAGTATATTACATTGATATCAGAGCATGGACTTTGATCCATGGAAATAGTCATTTTCTTGGAGAATTTAGTCACAGGGATAGGACCTAGCTAATTGGAGTACCAAGATTTGGTCACAGGGTTTGGTATAGTTCAAACTGTGACTAGTTAGAGTTCTCTGCAACAAGTCAGAACTAATTTTGGAGATTTCTTGAAGAAGATCTTGAGGAAGATGGAGGTTCTTGGCCGAAATAGCAGAACATGGTCAAATGGAGGTCCATTTTGAAGGTTCTTAACCCTAACTGGAGTCAAATTGGGGTTATAAAAGTTAAACCTTGATTACTTTTTGGGACCAGATTCTCTCTCTTCTTCTGCTCAAGCTTTTCTCCAAGAATCCATGGCTTCTATTGCTTCAATCTTCTTCCAATTACCATTACTCACTGATGAGACATCAGAGCTTGACTCCTTGTGCTATGAGCTTCATGTAGAGTAGCCTATTGCTTAGCCTAGGTGAACTTGATCTTCTAGGATAATAGGAGTAGTTTGTGCAATTTGCGCTAATTTCAACCTCTCTTTCTTCTCACGAAAATCACTAATATCAGGTTGAAGCCAAGGCATAACAAGCTTAAGCAATCATTATTGAACGTCTTCAGCAGCATACATGGTTACTTCACACTTCCTTGATCATTCTTAATCACTCTTGAGCTTTCAAAACCTGGCTATAGTAGATTTATGAAAACAGTGAGTTTTTTCTAAAATTTCTTCAAAGTATCAAGGGCTTTTGTTCTAACAAGCATCCTTGAGCTTCTTCAACACTCATTGAATCGACATTAAAGATTTCTTGCAAGATTAGAGCACTTCTACTCTTGAAATGAGTCAAAACAAGGCAGCCACTTGAATTCTCTGAATTTTTTATCTTTGAAGCATGTTATCATGGGGCTTTTGGTTCTTGATACATCCTAAAGCTTCTATGCACGGGATTATATCAAGAATTCATGATCTTGTATCAATATTGCAAGAATAGGGCTTCTTCTTGGCATTGCAAGTGTATGGGCAGCATATGCAAGCTTATGTGCTACAATGGAAGAGTTCTCCATCAATTATTGAAGTCTTCTACCCTTTTGGATGCTCAATATTGATTCCTTTTCTAATTTCCAGCTAGATTTAGGTTACAAGGATCACTTCTATCAAGCTTTTGGATATTGGAGCTTTCTTGAAGAGAAATTGGAGTCAATGAGCTACATATTCATTATTGGGATTGTAATTTGAGGATATTCTTGGCTACATCAAGTGGGAGTTCAAGAATTTCAAGTCTCATACGGGTATTGGAGCTTCTATAATCATCTACTTCAACAATACAAGAGGTATTTCTTAATTTTATTCTTAATCTCTTAAAAATCCAATTGCTTAAGCCATCCATTTGTTGAAAAGGGATAATGAAGAGTAATATCATTTAAGAATTATCATTTGATTGCATATAGAGTCAACTTAGGGCTGAATGATGTCATGCTGAATTCTTTTCATCTTATCCAAAAAAAATCAGTAGCCAATTGTTGCTAATTCCTCCCATTTGTTAGAAAATTTGTGCTAATCCTAATTATGAATTGCTTGATGTGATTGAATGCAATATGGCTAAAAATAAGAATCAATCGGTAAGTGAAATAGAATTGTAAAGCAGTGAGTCACTGCTGTAGGTATTCCTTACCCATATACATTTCAATTCAATCATATTTCATTTTATTCTTACATATCATGAAATGGCAAGATTTTGATTTAGCCATGCATATCATGCTTTGATTGACTCTGCCATGTATTTTTTGACCAAGGAAAAAGATCAAAACCGAGGACGAGATAGCAAGACAAAAGAGAGGTGACCCTCCCTTGCTATTTAAGACTCCGTAGGAGTGCACAACCTGGCTCGGAAGGAACTTTGCACACCTTTCGAAGTTTCAAAGCCCATTTAGGTGCTCATCCTATCATTTTATCCCTCACCACATGTGGTGGACCATGAAAGACCACTTGGGAAAGAGTGGATGAAGATTTTAAGACTAGGGGTATCGAACAGGGCAGTTTGTGACATCCTTGGGCGACATATATACAGGTCTTTCCAACATGTACCTATCAGTTGCAAGTATTTATTGGATACTTACAAGTGCCTTATAGTCCATCATAGGTCTATTAATTGCTTTGGAGGTCTACAAGTAATACATGACTCATTTCAGGGTAAAACAAGGCTTCTACAGGGTATTAACAGGTTGCAAGAATTCATTGGACAAGTACACAGTTTCTATTACATAAAATTTTGTCATGATCTGATTTTGGATCTTGATAGCTTGATTTGAAAAGGGGATGTTAAGCTTTCGTTTGAATCAAAAAATTTAGTAATCGGACATCGGGAGCAAAAGTTATGACCAATTTTCTAACAGGGGGTCTAGTGGACTACACCTAGACAGGTTGACAAGGGTACATAGTTTGAGTTCATTTTACCCATATACCCTATTGCAAGCTGAGATCTTACTAAATCCGGAGTATCCCTGATATATAAGCTTCATTTGGATCAATAAACGATTGGCTTTGGTACAATACTAAGCAAGTTATTGACAGTTTTCTTCCCCATAGTAATTTTGACAGCACCTATCCTTAATGGCCAAACACAAGAGAAAAGATCAAGTCATGGAGACCATTCAAGAAGATATCAGAGAATACATCAACGATCAAAACAACACTAATGAAGCCCTCAATCATGACCAACAAGATGATGTAAGTGTTGGTAATGCTCATAGTGCACGGTTGGGTAATGATGGAAATCCCTTGTCTCACAAACCTTTTGAAGATCACATGCTTTCAAGAGAGATGCATATGCTGAACATTGGGATGCATGATCAATATGAGCAACTTTTTAAATCTTTGGGAAAGATTGAGAACACATCCAACAAAGTGGATGGACTTCAGCAACAACTGGTCAAGTTTATGAAGAGTGGATTTGAGGATGTAGTAGCAGCTATCAAGGATTTGAAGACTTAAACCACATCTTTTACACCAAATGAACCCCACTATTCATATTGAAAATACTTCATCCCAGCCCTTCAATATGAAAGGAAAGGGGATTGATCAATCTATTATGTTAACCTTTGAGAAAGGAGAGCCATCCACATTGAGGAGTACTCATTACCAACCACTAATATCATCAAAGCACCCTGCTCGTTCTCAATTCAATCCAAGACGTGAGGCTACTTATGAAGAAGAGAAGGACATAAGAGGAGAAGAGAATGAAGAATTTCATGGATGTGACCCCTTCTACAAATCTTTTTCCTCTCAACATACCATTAAGCAAAAAGAACTGGATTTTCATTATAAGAGTGGAAGATTTGATGAAAGAATGTCATTTCATGATATCACCAAAGACAAGTCATTTCATGGTCAGCCCACCAATGGACAGCATCATTCTTTTGGATTGGGACAACCGAATCATGGTGGTAATAATCCTAGACCAAATTCTTTTAGAAGAGAGTCAATGAATAGAGATTTTTTTAGACAATTATCTTTTGGGTAGCACTCTAACAATTTTCAACTAACTTATAATGAAAGGGAGTATAAAGAAAAGATTACCATTTCTAACTTCAAGGGGGATAATGCATCTCCAATGGAGTGGAAAGAATGGGTAAAAAAAATTAAAGATGTACTTCACACTTTTTCCTCGCCATGATGAAGCCAAGATCTATTTTGCAGCACTCCATCTTGAAGGCTACGCAAATACATGGTGGAGATATATGCAAAGAGTTGGTCTAAATTTTGCTTTTTGGGAGGATTTTAAGAAGGCAATGTTGGAAGTGTTTGTCTCTCCAATGGAAAAAGAAAGATTACATAGAAGATGGTATGGTCTTCAACAACGAGGCATGTCCGTTCATGATTACTCTTAACATATTCCTTAATCTTTCTATGTACATTGAAGGGATTGATGATTTGTCCAAGTTAAATAAATATATCTTTGGTCTGGATTCAACCCTCTCTTCAGAAGTAGGTGCAATGCAGCCCAATACAATTCACGAAGCCATTTTATATGCTGAAAGATACGAGCATAAATATAGAAGAGAATCAATGGGGGTTCAGCCAAAAAGTGCAGGGTATTCATTACCTAATCAGCCTTCAAGTGTTGGAGCAAATTTCAGCTAGTAAAAGGATGTTTATAGGCAAGAAGGCAAAGGAACTAGTACTTACAACAGTAATTATAGCAAGTTGCATATATATCCAACAGTCTATGGATCAAAACCAAGTGGAGGAAATGGTTATAGACCAATGGGCTAAAGCAAAACAAAGCTTTGCAAGGGCTGAAAATACACAAAAGGAATCTGAAAACGGCAGTTACAGCAAAGTTCTTTCAAATGAACAAATTAGAGACATGAGGGCCAAAGGGTTATGTTTCAAGTGTGGAGAAAAGTGGACATAAGACCATATGCTGAAATACAAATCCAAAAATAGCAAGCTTAACTTTGTCATCATCGATAGGCCGGATGAGGATGAAAGTGAAGAAGGGAATGTATTTCATGTGGAAGCAAACCCTATGGTTGAAGAAATGCATGACGAAGATGAAGAAAATAATGATGAATTTTATGATATTGTGGACAGTTTTCCTTTGATCCAGGTGGTTCTTTATGTGCAATTTCTCATGACGCATGGACCGGTTGTAAAGGAAAAAACATCCTTAGACTTTAGGGGCTAATCAATGGTAGGACAGTTCACCTTTTAATTGATACGAGCAACGCCCATAGCTTCATTAATACCAAATATTTGCATGGATTAAGATTGCTTCCTCAACAAATGCAAGCGTCGTTGAAGATTCAAGTTGCTAATGGAGCTTATGAATCAAGTAATAAAGTATGCCTACACACTCCTATTACTCTTATCTCCTTCATGTATTATGGAAGTGGACTTTGTCACTTTGGAAATGGGTCCCATAGATATTGTCATTGGTTGCGATTGGTTGAAAACCATTAGAAAATTTTATTTGGACTTGCAAAACATATTGATGGAATTTCAATGGAATTGACAGCCTATAATATTGAAGGGCATTGGTCAAAAGCAAATGGAACTTATCTCTATAAAGAAAATGCGTAAAGAAATCAATGCACGGTCAGGCATATTCACTCTTTTGCTTGCGAAAGTGGATAAAGAGCAGTCACCAAATAAGCCATCATCTTCTTCAAAGCAAGAGGATCCGAGAATGGAAGAGGTATTGAAGGAATACAAAGATTTATTTCAACAACCATCATCTTTGCCTCCAAAGAGAGAGGTAGACTACCCTATTGACTTGCTGCCCAACACAAAACCCATCAACAAACCTCCGTCGCTTATCAATTTTTGAAATGGAAGAGGCGGAAAGACAAGTTAAAGTGTTTCTGCAAATGGGTTTAATTCAGCCAAGTCAATCTCTGTTTGCGTCTCCTAAACTCTTGGTTAAGAAGAAAGATGGATCTTTTCGCATGTATATTGATTATAAGGAGCTTAACAAGTCCACGGTAAAGCATATATACCCGATTCCTCGCATTGATGACCTCTTGGATGAGCTCAAAGATACAAAGGTTTTCACCAAGATTGATCTTTGTTTGAGCTATCGTCAAATTCGAATGAAGGAAGGGGATGAGTATAAAACAGCCTTTAGGATTGAAAGAGGGTTATATCCTTCTTGGTCATGCCATTTGGGCTTTCAAATGCATCCTCTACTTTTCAAGCACTCATGAATAAGATATTGCAGTCTTTCTTGTTCAAAAAAGTCCTTGTATTTTTTGATGATATACTCATTTATAGCAAATCCAAGGATGAGCATTTAATGCATATGCGAGAAGTCTTTGACACATTACGAAGACACACTTTTTGGCAAAATGTCAAAGTGTTCTTTCATGGAAGATGATGTGAAATACTTGGGTCACATTGTGGGAGAGCAAGCCATTCGTGTGGATCCTAACAAGGTGAAATGTATCAAAGAGTGGCCTACTCCTACAAATTCTACTTTCTTAAGAGGTTTCCTTGGATTATCTTCATTCTGTATGAGGTTTATCAAAAATTATGCTCATGTGGCGGTTCCTTAGACCGATAGGTTGAAGAAAGCGGCTTTCTTTTGGGACTCCATAGTCGACAAGAGTTTCAATGAGCTGAAATCTCTATTAGTTTCAACACCTATTCTTGTATGTCGTGACTTCTCCAAGGAATTCATTATATGTGTGGATACTAGTGGAAGAGGAGTTGGGACTATCTTGTATCAAGACCATGAATTTATAGCTTATAAAATTCGCAAGCTTGATGACAAGGAGCGTCAACTCCATGTCTATGAACAAGAGATGTTGGCAATTTTGCATGCTATCAAAAAGTTGCATCACTATATATATATGGCAATCATTTCAAGATGAAGAGCGATCATCATGTACTGAAATACTTCCTTTCTCAACCAAATTCATCCCCTAAACAAAGGAGATGGCTAACTACTCTTCAAAGCTATGATTTTGAAATATCCTACATGACTGGAAAAGATAATGTTGTGGAGGATGCTTTATCACGTATGTGGGCATACTCTATATATTCAATCTCAATTGCACATAAGGAGAGGATTCACATCATCCAAGAAGAATATTTGCTTGATGAGCAACCATCAAAGATGAAGGAATTTCAGTAAGAAAAAGGAGAAGAGTATCCCAATTTCAATTGGCACAATAGTCTTTTATGGTATCATGGTAGAGTCTACTTGACACCATAATCCTATTTCAAAGACCGTATTTTGCATGAGATGCATTATCCACCTTTAGCGGATCATCATGAGTTGTTCAAAACATTTGACAACATCCATAAGAGCTTCTATTGGAAGGGCATTTGGCGGGATATCAAGGATTATGTGATCCAATGTGTTCCATGTCAACAAAATAAAGACTCATCTCTTCTACCCAACGGCTTACTTCAGCCACTTGTTATTCCTCAAGGCAAGTGGACTGATATCTCTATGGATTTTATTGTGGGATTGCCTACAACTAAGCATGGGTGAAATAGCATTTATGTGGTAGTTGATCGGTTGACTAAATCAACCCATTTCATCCCTACTAAGGCCCAATTTATAGCAAAGCAAGTGGCTCAACAATTCATGGAATGTATTTTCAAGCTTCATAGTTTTCCAATGAAGATTGTGTCCCATCGTGACACTAAGTTCATGGACAGCTTTTGGAGAAGTTTGTTCTCTTCAATGGGGACTCTTTTGACTCCTAGTATCGCATATCACCCACAAATGGATGGGCAAATTGAAAGAGTTAACAAATGGCTAGAAGTTTATTCGAGGTACTTTTGCCATAAGACACAAAATGCATGGGACCAATGGCTCCATCTAGCGGAGTTTTGTTACAACAATACTTACCGTATGAGCATTGGAATGTCTCCTTTTGAAGCTTTATACGGCTACAAAGTATAAGTACCCTCCGCATTGTTTCATGATGATATAAATCCACTAGTACGTGAGGAGTTGGAAAAGATGGAGGCCCTTATGAAGCAATGCAAGGACAACATTCATAAAGCTTAAGAGACAATGAAGGTCTATGCGGATGAGAAAAGAAGACATGTGGAGTTTGAGGAAGATGAATGTGTATTTTTGAAGACTCCCAAGTCATGTTATGCTTCTCTTAAAGGAGGACACAACAAACTTGCTCATAGGTTTTATGGTCCTTATCGTATTGTCAAGCTAGTTGGGATATTGCCTATCAACTAGACTTACCTTTAAGCACAAGAATCAATAATTTCTTTCATATGTCTCGGCTTAAAAAGTATGTGTGACCTCAAATTCAAGTTCTTGAAGAACTACCTCCCTTGGATGATGATGGTTTGATCATCTATGAGCTCGAGAAGATTATTGGTAAGCGGGAGAAGGTTCTAAGGAACCATATTCTTGTGGAATGCCTTATTAAATGGAAGGGTTTTCCTATTGAAGAGTCTTCATGGCAACAAACATCATATTTGGAACAATTTCCATGGCGTCAACAAGAGGACAGTTCATAAACAAGGTAGTAAACAGCTTGTTGTATTAAATTTCTATGAGAAAGTAAATTCTCTTATCGGCTTCAAAATTTGATTTTGAATGTATGGCTACACACTACATGTTGTCCTCTATATTTCTATATCTCACACATGGAAATCGGTCACTTCTAGCTCAAGATATGGCCAATTTTGTACCACATCCTATTTTGGACAGTTTACAGCAGTTTGTTTCATTTATGTGGTCCATCTTCATCAACTTCTTTGATCTTTATCAACATGGAGCTCTATTTCAGCATGATCCCAAATGCTTAAAGCTATCTTTGTAATCATCCTTGTAATTTGTTCCCAATTCAGCTTTGTGAGGACAAAGCTCTTTTAGGCCGGGATGGCTTATAATAAAATATAAGTCACCTTAGTCTAGAGTAAGCTAGGGTTAAGTATAAAAGGTGGAGATGTAACTTGTGAGTGATCTTTTTGCCATTTTAAACAATACATGCTTTGAGGTTCCTTCCTCCCACCATCTAAGAGGGTGCATGCTCTTAGCCCCCAAGATATGGGGTGCATACCATGTCCCACCTTGACATGAGGTGAGTATTCTGTTGCAGCTTACATCTATGATTCTCAACCTTCCATGGCAATACTATTTTATGCTTAGCTACCTTGTCTATGGCTTCCTTGCAAACATGGTGTATTTCTTGTATTTCTTTGCAAGTATGGTGTATTTCGTAAATTTCCAGTTATATGTCTTGTCGTGAGAACTAGTATGTTACACGCCGTCAAAGGACTCAATTGTCATCTTGGTTGCACATACAAAAACGTGAGAAAAAACTCAACCTTAAGGACAATTTACAAGTAATTACAATGTTAATATATAAATTTTATGTTCTAAAAATACATGGTTATTTCTTGGCAAGATTTAAACGCATGTTTCCCTTAATATTACAAAGATATGAAATTTGGAAAGGTTTAGCATTCACACCAAAGTCATATAATAAAGAATTTTTTAGATCTTTACATGACAACTAGACAAATCAAGGTCTAGCATGAATGAAAGAAAAGCTAGAAAGCATAATAAGTATTGGAACAAACACAAAAAAATCATACGAAAAGAAGAAAACCCTTTTAAGACTAAAGATTTCCATGAAGCTAAAGTTAGTGTGCATATTTGTGCATGTACTAATTTTCATTTCTTAGAGACCATAATTCATCATAATCTATGTAACTTACTTTTCCTATCCACATCTTTGCAAGGTTCTTAATACCTCGAATGTTTGCATACATATGCATTTTTAATTAACATTACTCACTTCTAAAGTGACTAAATCTTAATAGTGATATTATATGTCACTAGTGACGTTAGTAATGACTTCACCTTAGAACAATACTTAGACACTAACTTTAAGCTGTATTTAGAACTTTAAGATAAAGAAAAAAAAAGTTATGAAATCTTAGAAATACAAGAATCCCTAAAATCGTGTATATGAAAGTATTTATTTTGAGAAGAGCTTAACAGTTCTACAAGCAACTTTGTAGTTCGCAAAGTACCAATAATGACACCCAAGCTTGCAAATAATGCCATTACTCCAATGCATGATTGGTGATATACATTAAGCTTATGTATCATTGCATATACTTAATGCTTAGTATCTAAGAGGTATTAGAGGTCTCGAAGCAAAGTAAGAATATGTAATTATGAAATTGTGATTCAAGGCAAAGAACTAGATAAGTAAAACTTCCAAGATGCATCCTAAATACTAGAACCTAATTTCAAAAGGTTGAAAAATTAACAAATAAGCTCATTAAAACATGGATGGAAAAGAGGCTAGTTCAGAGTATTGTAATTTTTCCTTCAATCTAAACATGCTCATGCTTCTAGTCCAATTTCAAAGCAACCCCATAGGTGCGTAATCTAACAACCAAAATGAAAGGGATGTGTGTGTGTGTGTGTGTGTGTGTGTGTGTGTGTGTGTGTGTGTGTGTGTGTGTGTGTGTGTGTGTGTGTGTGTGTGTGTGTGTGTGTGTGTGTGTGTGTGTGTGTGTGTGTGTGTGTGTGTGTGTGTGTGTGTGTGTGTGTGTGTGTGTGTGTGTGTGTGTGTGTGTGTGTGTGTGTGTGTGTGTGTGTGTGTGTGTGTGTGTGTGTGTGTGTGTGTGAGATACCATATCATAGAATTAAATGCAACTCAAAAGTACTTGCAATGTTTTTCGTTTACATGGCACACACAATATATATGCCTATCCTTATACTTTGTGATTTATCGTATTGCAAGACTTGTGATTTATCCTTGTAAATATGCAATCAAAGATAAGTATAACAAGTTGAAGTTCATCCAATGCTTTACCACATGAGCATAGTAGCTTAATGCAAGACTTGGGCAACATGTAAAATCAATCATACACCATGATTGTATGTGGAAAGAGAGTTGTTTTTACTACAAGATTCCTACAATTGACTACATGAGGGCACCATTTCACTTCAACGATCCCAACTAGATCACTGTAACTTAGGCATATGCATACTGAGCAATCCATTCACCATCATGGGTGAGATAGAGAGAGAGAGAGAGAGGAGAGAACTTGGGGGAGTTCAAGCTTTTCAGCCTAGGCACTACTATCATTACATTAAGTATGAGCTTAAGATTCACCTCAACCTTCAAACATGGAAAAGAAGGATACAAATAATCAATAATTAACAACTCGAGACACAAATAATTGAATACTCATAGATATCTTTATTTCATATGCTCCTATCAAAGACCACATAACAAGCCTAAAAGTAACCATAGTACAAGCATATGTTGGCTATGTATACTTATCAGTTTGAGGTCTCATTGAGAGGTGTGACAAGTACGTCAGTCATGAAATATACTCCTCCAACCACTATACTAGGTCAAAATTTAAAAATGAAGCTAATATAGTATAATCAAAATGAGTCTATGGATTGTGCACATAGATTATGTCAGCAAACTTATCATAGACCTACTATTTGTACATGTGACTTGCTATGTTATGTCATGCTTCATAATATAATAATCATGTATATGTACGCACATATATATACATTAGTTATTTTTCGAATAAGCAACAACCCAAACTAGCAATCCATGTAGTCTATCTAGAGGGCAAAATTCTGAGCACGTATAAAGGGAGGTCATGTTGATATGTATACTAAGAGATAAAGCATGTATTGAGCTCATAACTCTGAGGATTGGCAAGAAAGAAAAAAAAACACTATTTTCATCAAGAAGCCCAACCTAAGAAGCAGTTGAAGCTTGATACAATGTATTGAATGCCTGATAATTCAATGGCTTTGGTTGTAGATTCTTGAGCAGGCTCATCAACAGTGAAGAGTTTCTTAGCAAACATACGCTTCCACAAAGCGCATGGAAATCTTTTGAGTAGCTAGTCTTCTTCCTCGAGATTTGAAACTTACATTGTGCTTGTGGGACCTCTCAGTCGTATTAGTAATGAATTTAGCATGATTTTAGTCTTATAAAAGGGGGTTATTGATGTGAAAGAGAGAAAGTCTACCTACCCTTAAAGAAAAGCCAAAAGTATAGTTCGTGGTACCACTCTTATGATGGTCATTAGGGAACCTATAAAGAAATGATGTTGAACGCCCTTCTCTTCCCACACACACACACACTCTCTCTCTCTCTCTCTCTCTCTCTCTCTCTCTCTCTCTCTCTCTCTCTCTCTCTCTCTCTCTCTCTCTCTCTCTCTCTCTCTCTCTCTCTCTCTCTCTCTCTCTCTCTCTCTCTCTCTCTCTCTCTCTCTCTCGTGTATGTGTTGTTTTGGATTGGGGGTTTTAAATGAAACTTAGGCAAGTCAAAACATTCTATGTGGATATTTCAAAATGTTTAAATATGTTTTTCGTTTCTTGTGCTAATAATGTCATTTGTATGCATATTAGTGTGATGTAATTAATATTTTATGGGTGGTTAATATTTGTTTATATAAAAGTTATGTGGTCTACTATCATGAATATATCCAAACTAAGCTTCTTGTAAGTTTTTGCTCAAAGAAAAAAGTTGAAAAAAGAATAACTTAGTTTACCTATGCATTTGTGTAAAAAAAGGAATATTAAATGCAGGCACACTAACAAAGTTGATGCATGTGAAGCCTCCTCTTAGTGTTTGGTGGGTTAGGGTTTGTTTATATTAGTTGGGTAGAAGAGACTCACACCTCCCCTTCTTGGGAGGTCACCCATCCTAGTATTGTTCACACCAAAGCATATCTAACTGGAAGATTCCCATGATTGGATTGGCCCTCTAGCCCCCCGAAACCGTATGGTGATGGATGACCTCTCCTTTATCCAATTATAAAAATATTTCTTCATTTGGCCTAGGAATTCAAACCTCGTTTCCATACATTGCAATTGCATTGATAGTGAGCTTGTTTTCTCTATCAAGTGTGGATAGAGTTTCCAACACCCCCCTCAAGCCACACCCTGGTTGAGATCCTAGTTTGCCCAAGCCTGGCAACCTAAGTCTAATACCAAGTTAGAAACTGGGTATGAGAGATTCATACCTATCCTTTTTTGGAGGTCACCCATTCTACTATTGTTCATGCACCAAAGCACACTTGGCTAATATCATCAATCTTGCAATGCATTTCAACATGTGGCAATTGTATGAGCAAGAGGAATAGTCAACATAAGCTATTAAATAACTTGATCCATCATGTGATTACCAAAGCAAGATATAATAGGAATCAATAGCATGCAATTTTTTTTAATTCAATAATTCTTGTTTAAAAGGGCATTGAGTGATTGTCACCTTCCCAAGTGGATGTGTGTTTAAAAGAGCATTGAGTGATTATCACCATCACGAGTGGATGTGTTCTTCTTTTAATATCTTGCTATCTTATCATTGTACACATAACCATGATGAAATAAATAAGGGAATAGTAAGAGAATTGAGCCCATACCCTATACAAAAAGCATCACCATCAACCAAAGCACACACATTACAACATGCTTAAGTGCTCCTTAAGAATGGGTCATTTCAATAGCACAAACAATATATTTATGAGAAATCAATTTTGAATCACCCCCTACACCTAAGTCAAATTGATGCATATGCTATAGTAAAAAGTTTGAGGATGCTATTTCCCAATATGCTAATAGAAAATCATTTGATAAGCTTGCATAGAAGAAAACGCAAGGAGCACATTTACATGAAGGTAATGGGGTGGATGGATTAGATGGGTAGGACTTGTATGTGAGAGACAACATGTACATTTTAAAGTGGTGTAGCAAGCAAGTGGGTTGCAAGTCCAATATATCTTGCATCGAGGAATGACATGCTAAGTGGTGTAGTAAGTGGCTTGCAAATTGCCACATATCTTTAAACCTCTGATGAGGCCTCGAACCCTTCATTGCCTATGGACAAGTTGTTGAAGGCCCATATCCAAAGGTTCAATAACATGGTTGCATTGATGTTATTGAATCGATATTCACAAAAAGAAGTTGCCGGTCCAACGAGCCATATTTAACAGCATCTTCTAGTCCACCAAGAGAGAAGAGCTTCAAGAACCTCCAAGCTTCTACCCAAGCATTGGCATACCGGGCTTGGACCGCTCATGTGTCCTTAGGTCAAGCATCACCCACTTTGGGCACACCAAGGCTAGTGTTAGAAGCATGCTTAAACCCATGACCACGATGAAGGCAACCAAAGAAGAGGATGTAAAAGGTGCAACCGAAGAAGAGAACATTGTAGATGCCACCATCTAGTAGGTCGAAAAAGCAAAGGTCTCATAGAGGGCCTTTCTCTCATTGTTGTTGATGCCCATGTCGTACATCACATTGAGCATGCTCAAGCAACAAAAGCTAATGAATCTAACCACGAAGATTTGGAAGCCCATCTCTCTCTCTCTCTCTCTCTCTCTCTCTCTCTCTCTCTCTCTCTCTCTCTCTCTCTCTCTCTCTCTCTCTCTCTCTCTCTCTCTCTCTCTCTCTCTCTCTCTCTCTCTCTCTCTCTCTCTCTCTCTCTCTCTCTCTCTCTCTCTCTCTCTCTCTCTCTCTCTCTCTCTCTCTCTCTCTCTCTCTCTCTCTCTCTCTCTCTCTCTCTCTCAGCACACTAACTCGCTATTAGTTGGCATTATGCTGCTATTAACAAACAGAGAGAGAGAGAGACTTATTATAGGAAAAGTGAGTTGCTAACCTACAATCCTTAGATATGACATCTTGCAATCTCCATTGATGTACATAACATTAGAGATTATTCCATGAAGAGGCTTCACAACCATCGAAAGACTTATTGTAAATTGTAGCAATTGCAACATGGCAGCGTCCATTTGCAGCTATCCTTTAAATGACATGACACAACAAGCCAAGGAAAGTATCTAAAATTTGAATCCTTGGATCCAGTAGCCTAGAACCAAAAGCAAAAGCAAAGAGACACCATATTCATTTCCCATGTGGTGGAACCAATCTCGAAGTTCAAATAAAGCAACAACAATATTACTTAGGAATATGTACATAAAAGGGGGAGAAATGAGACCCCTTGGTTTTTTGGAATGCAAGAGTATCTTAGAGTATCCTCTATGCACAAAAGAATAGTTGGTGTGCTAAGGAGATGTCAAGCTCTAGGGTGCACTAGCACAAAACATGGAAAGCCAGCATCAATGGATGTTTTTGTGTAGTGCATGCTAGTATATGAGCTTGAAGACAAGATGCATGGCTTCTTGCTAAGGCACATGTCCTGATGCATGTTGATCCATGGCTTCTTGCTTTGGTCCAATCGATTGATGCCCCAAATTTCACAACCAATATTAGGAAGCTTCCACATAGTGGGTTGCAATGGATCAACATTGTTAGTGCTCACAAGACCTTGAAGGAGTGAATTGCATGTGAACCCATCGAGGCAATCTTGTTATATGTTGCATATATAGCTTGCCACTGCTCATCACAAGACCTTGCAGCTTTGAGTTCTATGTGAACCCATCAAAGCAAGCTTGTTTTCTCGTACATGTACACTCATGGAAGGGGGACTTGCTATCTACTTCTAAAAGATTTCTTCAAACAAAACCTCTTACTGTATTTGGAAGCCCCTCTCTCAAGGATAGAGACGTTGCAAGGTGGACCTTGCAAGGCATGTACGTTACAAGGATGCATGCATGAATGCCTTAATCATGTAACCAAGCCACGGCAAATCTAACCCTCTTAGCCATGTTGAAAGGCCTAATCGACTGATGAAGAAAGAGATGAGCAACATTGAGGCTCCATTGATGGAATCACTAAGCTTGCACTGAGCTTGGTAGGGGCAAGACATCTAGATGCATAATCATGCTTCCATGCAAGCATTGATTGAAGGATGCTATAGCTCCTTCTCCAAGTGTGAAAATTTGTAGGGTGGAGGAAGAACAAGACTAGGTCCTTCAAGAAGCAGTCAAAAAGGGGACAAATGCAAAGTATGAAGTGTGATGCATAGACTCATGTTTCCAAAATGATGACATGGTTGATGCAACCTCCACCTATTGTAATGACAACCTACACCTAGTGCATAGAGAAAGCGATGAGTTGTTGCATATGATTGATTACCTAATCTTGTACTTGCCCCCAAAGAGAAAGTGATGACAGTTTGCACTTCCTACACTAACAATAGTTTGATGTAACCCACACTAATTACCTAATATGAGAGAGAGAGATGCATGTGGAGGTGTGGATGGGGTGCAGATGGGTAGAGAGAGGGAGTCTTGCAAGGAAGGGATCATTTCCAAACTAAGCACGAGTAGTGAGTTAGCACATCAAGGAGGGAAGAGAGAGAGAGAGAGAGAGAGAGAGAGAGAGAGAGAGAGAGAGAGAGAGAGAGAGAGAGAGAGAGAGAGAGAGAGAGAGAGTTGCATGTGGAGGTGCAGATGGGTACAAGGAGGGAGACCTCTGTAGAAGAAGGGATCGTTTTCAAATTGAGCACTAATTTAATGCTTAGCATGTGGAAGGGAGACTTGTGTGGAAGGGATCATTTCCAAATTGAGCACTAATTTAATGCTTAGCATGTGGAACATTTAGTAGATAAAAAATGAAAGCACGTATTACATCAATTGAATCACCCTGTGAGTGCCATGTAGGATAGGTGTTTCTTGTCCTTAGGCTTGGGAGATTGTAAAATAAGAGATAATATACTATCCTTCAAATTATATTGATCCGTGTTTTTTACAAACCGGATTTCTACCACAAAATTTGTCCAAAACCTCTATCAAGAGCCTTACCCATAGCTTAAACCCTACATCTTATCACTTTGGGTTTACTCTTCAAGCACTAGGTATACTACATTATTGCTTCTCGGTTATGATAACTCTAGCAAGTGGGGAAACAAGTTCTTAGAAGGGATGTCAATGTAAAGGGTAAAAGAGATGGGTTATGTTAGTGAAGGTGGAAATGGGTTGCACCTAGGGGTTGAGTGAGTACATAGATTTTTTCAAAGGACTAGCCTCCAACCACATGTGGATTCCACCTGCATCACCAAGATTTGGGATCTATCACCATCATTAAAGGATACCTCACTCTTGTACACAAGTCAATGTCCACATCATGGTGTCATTTGGATCTTATACAAAAGCTTATAACCATGGACCCCCTCTATCACATGCTTATATGTATTTATATATATATAAGGAACTAAAGTCAAAGCAACTTTTGGAAGCCATTTATTATAATTTCAATAAATCCTAGGAAAAATCGAATTTCAAGAAAATTTTTGTGTTGCCTGACCAGTTTCGATCTTGTCTAGAAAGTTACAAAAGAAATTTTTTTTAGATTCTTCACTAATTTGAAGTTACAAAGGCATAGACTGCTGGTTGTACTCAATTTTCTTCTCTCTTTCACTCTTATCATATCAACTTTCCATTTTATCATTCTCGTAAATATATTATAATAATGTTCTTTTGGCACCCACCTCTTATAATCTAACTCCCTTTCTCTAGCTTGTCTATCACCACCCTTGGCTTCTAGCATGATAACCAAGGTAGGGACTTGTCCCATCCACTATTCTCCATATTTTCAAAGATGTCATACATCATCTAGAGTTATGTTAATCAAGAAGATTAGTTTAATCTAATCTCTCATTGAAGGCTATATAAGGTGCCCATGGAGATATAAAGAAACACAATGACAAGCATATGAGAGCACTCTAGAATACCCTCATGCTAGTCCATCTCTTTGAGGTAAGCTATGAGTGAGTCTCTTTTATTATGTAGCATTCCATAAATGCATAATGGCAAGCTTCATCTACCTCTTCTCTCTCTCTCTCTCTCTCTCTCTCTCTCTCTCTCTCTCTCTCTCTCTCTCTCTCTCTCTCATATTCTAATATGGTGTCCAGATTATCAAGATTGTGAGAGAGAAGGAAGAAGTCTCACTTGTAGCTTTCTTGCTTGCACAATGGGGGAATACACACAAGGGTGGAGGCTGAAAACAGTTTTCCTCTTCTTAGTTGTGTAAGCCAAAAGAACTCAAGTACAAAGAAATAGAAGAACCCTATATATGGGTCTCAAACCAAACTCAACTAACTAAGGTGGAATACTAACTAAGCCACGAACTAGAGTAGATAAGGATAGCTATCATGTAGCTATTATTCATGGGTGGTGTACCAACCGCATTTGCAACTGACAAGTCGGTGACATAAATACACAACGATCACCCTGGCGTATCACGAGTGGAGCTCGATATCTCAACACTCCCCCTCGAGCTCAATCCCAATTCCTGCACACCAAGCAGGTCTCTGAACTTGCGCAGCTTCTCTACGCCCAATGCCTTCGTGAATATGTCAGCTACCTGATCCTCTATGCTAACATAAACTAGATCAATAAGACCTAATAAAACCCTCTCTCGCACATAGTGATAATGCACCTCAATGTGCTTTGTTCTAGCATGATAGACTGGGTTATTTGCCAAGTGTATACTACTCATGTTGTCACAATAAATGACAACTGGCCCATCTGTAGACTGATACATATCATAAAGTAGCTTATGCAACCAAGCTACCTCACATGCAACCATTGTTGCACCCCTGTACTCAGCCTCTATGCTCAATAAGGCAACTGTAGGCTGTTTCTTGCTGCTCCAAGTGACTGCAGCACTTCCAAAAGAGAACACATATCCACTGGTAGATCATCTATCAGAAATACTACCAGCCCAATCAGCATCAGTGTATCAATGCAACTGTATCTGAACCCCAGTCTCATAAAATAGTCCATACTGCAATGTGGACTTCACATACCTGAGTATGCGTCTAGCTGCATCCAAATGTGGTTTCCTTGGAGCCTGCATAAACTGACTTACCAATCCAACAGCATAGCTCAAATCTGGCCTGGTAATAGTCATATAAATCAAACTTCCTACTATGCGTCTGTACATAGTAGGGTCTTTTAGAAGCTCACCTGCATCTGTGCTTAGCTTCACATTTTGCTCCAAAGGAACTGAAATAGGCTTACAGCCTGTCATCCCATATTTAGACAGCATGTCCAATCCATACTGCCTCTGCAAGAGCTGTATCCCACTTGGTGATCTAATCACCTCAATGCCCAAGAAATAACGCAGCTCTCCCAAATCCTTCATCTCAAACTTCTGCTTCAATAGCATTTTCACATGAAGAATATCTTCATCACTGTCACCTGTCATAATCAAATCATCAACATAAATGACAAGTAGCATAATACATTTCTCTGTTTTTCTCACATAAAGTGAGAAATCTGCCTTGGAAATCTGAAAGCCAATAGTGACAAGATACTGTCCTATCTTGTCAGACCATGCTCTAGGTGCTTGCTTCAAGCCATACAAGGCTTTCTTCAACCTGTAAACAAACTCAGGATGAACAGCATGCACATAACCTGGTGGCTACTCCATATAGACCTCTTCTTGCAAATCACCATGCAAGAAGGTATTCTTTACATCCATCTGATGTAAAGACCATCCCTTTGATGCAGCCATAGCAATGACTGCTCTTACGGTTGCCATCCTTGCAACCGGACTGAATGTTTCTTTATAGTCAATGCCATATGTTTGTGCATATCCCTTGACTACTAATCTTGCCTTGTATCTGTTCACAGAACCATCTGCATTGTGCTTCACCTTATAAACCCACTTACAGCCAATTGCATTTTTACCTTTAGGCAAAGGTACCAATTCCCATGTAGCATTTGCTTCCGAGGCATCCATTTCTTCATCCATGGCTTTCTCCCATTTTTATTTTCCCATGGCTTGCTCAAAAGAAGTGGGTTCTGGTTCCTGTATCACTTTGACCATATATGCATAGTGAATGGCTGTAAATCCATCATATTTCAGCCTATCCATAGGATACCTAGCTCTCATAGACCTGCGCAAAGTAGGTTCACTCCCAGGTGCTCTCAAAACATCCCTGGTCTTCCTTAATCCAGGTGTAACAATAGAAGGAATACCCAACTCATCATCAATGCTCTGTTCTGAGCCACTGGATTCACCATCCACATAAGAGTGACCTGCATTCACATCAAACATGGGCTGATCAACCTTCTCTTTTCCTTTTTGTGATACCTGCATACCACTATCTGCATTACTTTGAGAAGATTCTCCTAATCTCAATCTGCCTGTCCATGGCGAAGAATGTGAACCACTGCTAGAGGACGCTCCAGGTCCACTAATATTTTGTGACTGCTGCTGTGAATTCTGTGCAGCATTACCATTTTGTGCATCTACATCATCAATCACATTTACTGGTTTATACCAGCTACTCATCTCATCAAAAACAACATCTCTGCTCACTGTAAACTTACGAGTAGAAGGGTTATAGCATCTATACACTTTTTGCTGCAGAGAGTAACCAATAAAGATGCACTTCTCAGCTTTTGGATCCAACTTGGATCTCAGCTCATCTGGCACATGTACATAGGCAATGCAACCAAAAATTTTCAAATGAGAAATATCTAGTTTCCTACCAGTATACCTCTCCTCTAGAGTCATTCCATGTATTGCTGCAGTGGGAGTCCTGTTCATTATGTAGACTGCTGTAGCAACTGCTTCAGCCCAATAAAAATCTGGTAAGTCTTTTTCATTGAGCATGGCACGAGATACCTCTCCAATATGCATGTTTTTCCTTTCTGCAATTCCATTTTGTTGTGGGGTATGACTGCATGAATATTGCTGCTTTATGCCATGCTCGTGCAAGAACTTTGCAAACTCATTTGAGAGGTACTCTCCCCCTCCATTTGACCTTAGGCATTTTATCTGCAGGCCTGTTTCTTTTTCAACCATAGCTTTAAGAGTTTTGAAATGCCCAAAAACTTCACTTTTCTTTTTCATAAAATACACCCAAACTTTTCTGCTATAGTCATCAATAAAAGTGACAAAATAATGACAGCCTCCAAGAGATGCAGCTTTAGTAGTCCACACATCAGAGTGGATTAATTCCAATGGCTTCTCACTCTCTTGAACATGTCTAGGAAATGGTTTCCTTGCCTGTTTTCCAAACTAACAGGCTTCACATACCTTATGCATTTCTGCAACCTTGAATTTGGGCAATCCTGCAACAATATTTTGGGCCTGCATTGATTTAAGTCGCTGTACATTAACCTGACCAATGCATTTATGCCAGATATCAATATCTGCAACTACACCGGTCCCATGTGCAAACATTGCTGCACTCAATTCAGACATGTCTGCATCCAAGGTAAACATTCTGCCCTTCTTCTTTCCTTTTGCTATCAAGCGACCTTTATTTTTCATATCCTCAATAAAGCATCCATGAGGATTAAATATGATCTGCAAGCCCTGCTCAACCATTTGACCAATAGAAACCAGATTCTTGGTGATATTCGGGACATGAAATACATCGGACAGGTATTTCTTTTTCCCATCTTGCATAGACAAAGGAATTTTTCCAATCTGCACAATAGGATGTGCAGTATCATCACCAGTCTCCACAAATCCTGGTTTTTCCATTTTCCTTGCATCCTCCATCCATTCTGCATGACCTGTCATGTGGTTTGATGCACCTAAGTCAACATACCATACATCATTGCTTTCTTCTAAACTTGTCACAGAATTGTTCATGTGCTGCACCATAAACAAGTGCTCATTTCTGTCATCACCCTGTTTACTAGAAGATGCATAATTCCCTTGTTGCAGTTTTCTATTCATGATGTCATTCTGCTTTTTATAGCAGTCTTTAGCCATATGACCCATTTTACCACAGTAGTAGCATTCAACATTACTGTTTGCATTTTGGCCTCTTTGCCATCCACCACGACCTCTTTGGCTCCCCTTGCCTCTAGAGTTACCACGTCCTCCTCCATAGGACTGGTTTTCTTGAGTTTGCTACATATTCTGATTTCTACCACGGCATCCATATCGGCCTCCTCTACCTCTGCCTCTACCTCTTCCAGCATTTGAGTAGAAGACAGCTTCTTTTGAAGTTCCTCCTGAAGAAGATGCACCACCATTTCTCTACTCCTCAGAAATTAAAAGAGCAATCAACTCCTCAAAATCAGGAAATCTTTCACGGACAGAAATGGATGTTCGGAACTGTGCATAATCCTTTCCTAGACCATTCAAGGTCACAGAAACTAAATCATCATCTTCCACTGGCGACCCAATGGAAGCAAGTGCATCTGCAATCTTCTTCACCTTCATGTGTTAGTCATTGATGCTCATATTTTCTCTTTGCACATTATGCAACTCTTGCTTGAGCTGCATTTTCCTGGCTTGCGTATTTGTGCTATACATTTTTGACAAAGTATCCCATGCCTCCTTTGGCGTACTTGCATCTTGAATATGCACAATCATAGAGTCTGAAATGCTGATAGACAGCCAGTACATAACTTTCCTGGCTCTCTCATGCCATGCTTTAAATGCCTGCATTTGCTATTGATTGGGAACATCAAGAAGAACTGGTTCTTCTTCATTTCCTGCAACAAATTCCCAATATCCTTTTCCCATAAGGAAATTCGTCATTCTAAACTTCCATGCTTGGAAGTTGTTCTTGTCAAGCTTTTCAGTGACAATCTGTGAGAGAGAATCATACGCCATTACAGAACACTGCAAAAAATTTTGTCACTGCAAAGAACACAGCTTCAGCCTCACAAAGGCAAATCTGCAAAACTGATGAAAGTGGTATTTGACAACACAGTCACTTCCTAGTGACGATTTTGCATCAACAGGCAACAGGGATGATTCTGTAACTCCCAATGTCTCTACGCACAAGCATACGATGCAATTTCTACAGTAACTTTTCACCGACCTGTAGAACAGTGGCTACACAGTATAAAACTGGGCCTTTTCCTGAGTGCGTGCAGAAAACTTCTGCCACCAAAACAGGCCCCGAAATGGCCTCAAATCAAAAAAACAAGGTCGCTAAGGGCTAAAGCCCTTGCCCGCAGCATATACTGCCCTCTTGCTTCACCGCAAAGGGCGTCTCAACCTGAGACAATGCACTCCTGCACTTTCCGGCTGTGCTACCTGCAGAGATCTGCTCCCAAAACAGAAAATGAAAGCAACACTGCTCCTCTTACCAGAACACCGCGAGCTTCGCTTGCTTTCTTGAGCTCCTTACCACGAACAAGGCTCTGATACCATGTCAAGATTGTAGAAGAGAAGGAAGGAGTCTGACTTGTAGCTTTCTTGCTTGCACAATGGGGGAATACACACAAGGGTGGAGGCTGAAAACAGTTTTCCTCTTCTTAGTTGTGTAAGTCAAAAGAACTCAAGTACAAAGAAATAGAAGAACCCTATATATGAGTCTCAAACCAAACTCAACTAACTAAGGTGGCATACTAACTGAGCCATGAACTAGAGTAGATAAGGATAGCTATCATGTAGCTATTATTCATGGGCGGTGTACCAACCGCGTCTGCAACTGACAAATCGGTGACATAAATACACAACGGTCACCTTGGCGTATCACGAGTGGAGCTCGATATCTCAACATAGATCATATATACTCTCTTCTAATTCTCCCTCTACATTCATACTTAAGCTTATTAAGTAATACTTTCTGTATACTCTATTGGTGGGGAATCCTTATTTCTTCATATTATATATATGTTCATGGGAGAAATTAGGAGCCATCACCTCTCTTAACCTTCCATCATTTTCATTTCTCTTAAGATGGGCTACAAATTCTCTCTTGTGAAGTTGTGTTTTGGTTATTTCCATTCTCTTTGAGGAAAGGGATGTCCTAGCCCATCCTCCCTTTAGCTAGGTGGTGCCCTTCTTTAGCTCTCTTAGTGAGGATTGGAAACTGGGTGGGTAAGAGGCAACCCACTTATCTTTTCAGCTCTCAATATGACACAACAAGACAAGGAAAGCATATAAAATTTGAATCCTTGAATCCAAAAACCCAAAACCAAAAGAGAAAGTAGAGAGATGCTATATTTATTTCCCATATGGTGGAACCAACCCCGAAGTTCAAATAGAGCAACGATAATATTATTCAAGACTATGTACATAAAAGGGGCAGAAATGAGACCCCTTGGCTTTTTGGAACACAACAATATCTTAGTATATCCTCTACACACCAAAGAAGAACTGGTATGTTGAGGAGACATCAAGCTCCAAGGTGCAACTCCAAAAAATAGGTGAAGTTGCCACCAATGGATGTTTCAGCATAGTGCATGCTAATATATGAGCTTGGAGATGGCTTCTTATAGAGGGACATGTTCCAGTGCATATTGTATATAAGCTTCGAGACACAAGAGCCATGGCTTCTTGCTAAGGCACATGGTCCAATAGATTGTTGTCCCAAATCTCAAAGCCAATATTAGGAAGCTTCCATATAGTGCGTTGCAATGGATCAAAATTGTCGGCACTCACAGGACCTTGCAATTGTAACTTGCATGTGAACCCATCAAAGCCAATATTAGGAAGCTTCCATATAGTGGGTTGCAATAGATTTGAATTGTCAGCACTCACAAGACCTTGTAGCTACAAGTTGCATGTGAATCCATCAAAGCAAGTTTGTTGTTTATTGCGTGTACAGAATTGTTGGCACTCACAGGACGTACATGTGAGTTGTATGTGAACCCATCAAAGCAAGCTTGTTGTCTCTTGCATGTACACTTATGGAAGGGGGCTTGCTATCTATTATTGAAAGCTTCCTCCTAACAAAACCTCTTACTATATTTGGAGGCCCCTCTCTCAAGGATAGAGATGTTGCATGGGGGATCTTGCAAGGCATGTGTGTTATAGTGCTACATGCATGAACGCCTTAATCCATTAACAAAGCATGGCATGTGTGTTATAGTGCTACATGCATGAATGCCTTAATCCATTAACAAAGCATGGAAAATCTGACCCTACTAGCCATGTTGAGGGACTTGACTGACTGATGAAGAAAGAGGTGAGCAACATTGAGGCTCCATGGATGGAACCACTAATTTTACACTGAGCTTGGTAGGGGCAAGATGTCTAGATGCATAATGATGTTTACATGTAGGCATTGACTGAAGGATTCTATAGCTCTCTTCTCCAAGTGTGCATATTTGTGGGATTGAGGAAGAATAGGACTCAGCCCTTTGAGAAGTTGTCAAAATAGGGGAGAGATGCAAAGTATGAAGCTTGATGCACTAACTCGCATTTCCAAAATGATGACCTAGTTGATGCAACCTCCACGTGTTGTAATGACAACCTACACCTAGTGCAGAGAGAAAGTGACGACTTGTTGCACATGATTGACGACCTAATCATGTACTTCCCCCTAGAGAAAAACTAATGACAGTTTGACATAGCCTTCATGCATTGATGACCTGATCACAGAGAGAGAGAGAGAGAGAGAGAGAGAGAGAGAGAGAGAGAGAGAGAGAGAATGTCCCATGGATCAATGATGCAGATCCAAAACTGCATTGAATTTCAAACTTTGACTTGATAAGTTTTTCAAGCAACAAATTAATCATCTCAAGCTTTGATCATGAGTGAATCAAGACCAAGAACTCTAAATATTTTGGTGGAAATTCTCCTCTACTTGAACCAACCATAGATCAATGCAAGGCCCCATTAGCACGAAGTAGAATAGGAATCTTAGTAATGCGCCACACTTCAATAACAAGTTAATTCCCTCAAAAACTCCAACAAATACTTTGAAGATCCAATGGCTCATACCATCAATGCCACATTGAATAACCAAAAAATCTAGAAGGAATCCAAAATATGTAAGTGTTCTTTCAAACTAGATACATATGATGGTACTAAAGATGGAAGAAAATATGTGGCATACGTAGTCCATTTGATGACTACTGTGATAATGAGAAATAGTCTAAGCATAATAAAATCAAGTGTGATCCTCATCGATTGATCAATAAGGGCTCCTTATGGTGCAATGTAACCCATAAAATCTCTAAAAGAGATGCATTCTAGAAGAAGGTTTAGAATGCTTCCTTTCTTTAACACTCAATCTATATTCCCAATAACTATGAGATACTTGTTAACAAGAAAGTGTTCAATGTATTGAAGTGTAACAATGCCTCAATACATTGAACACTTGTGGCATAGTTTTCTACAACTTGAATGGTGAAATCGGTGATCGTAGCTAATTTCTTGTGGAATTATATGTCTAGTTTGAATCCATCTCGTCATGCAAAAATCATTATGTTCAAGTCAATATCTCTTTATCACACACTCTCTTTGGCACATGAAAAAGAGTATAAGATAAACATAAATCAAAGCTCAGTCTAATAATAATAGAGTGATTATACATCTCAATTTTTTGATTCGTTCAATGCTACTCATCTAAATTCTAGGTGCAAAGTGTGGCCACAGAAATATCCACCCTTGGTCTTGAAATGGAGTTCCTAATTCCATTTGAATGTCTCATGTATCTTTTAAGACAAATGGCAAGGATTTTCTAAAGCTTCATATATATTCTAAGACAAAGTATAACTCATATATTATCCAATACTACTTAAAAAGCATCATTTGTTAGGAACATAATCTCCCTAGTCATATTGCATGTAATTTCCCTATGAGCAATAACCATTGTTCTGAGCAAATGATTATGAAGATAAAGATAGTTATATTCTTAGCTTTAATGAAGAAGAATATGAAGGTGAGTAACTAAATAATATGGATGATAATCTAGTTAATTTTTTATTGATGTTTTATTGAAAATTTGATGTAAATCAATTGACCAGGAAATGGTTGTTTTGCATGATAGTGGTAGCACATATGATTTCATATCTGAAAGGATAGGTAAAAATTTGCTTAAATAATGTGTCGTCCAATTATAATTTTAAATTTATACTTGTAGACACAAGGTAGAATGACATTGAGAGGAAGCAATGGTGGGAAACAAAATCAATACTATGATCATTGCAAGGCCTACAGAGGCTTGGCAGACATGGTGGGGGCAAATGATAATAGGCCAGGTGCAGATAGTTGGTGCCTCTGTTGCTAGGAGGACACTTTTGTCATTGTCATTTATAGATGGACCAATGCACATATATCAATTTTATTAGGATACCGTGGCTATAGTGTGATGCAATTTCACTCGGGCAAAATTCTCTCAATTTAAGACAATATCATACTAGCACACTTATACATAGAACTTGCATCGAGCATTAAAAGAAAAAAGGTTGACCATGCCAAAGTAGCTAGATCTCAATTGGAATTCAAAGACAAATCGTAAGTGATGTTTAAGGAAACTTCAAGGTTGGGACCCCTAGTATATGGACCATAAACACTAACTTACAAGAAAACTTTCATATTAAATCCTAATCCATGTAAAAAGAACTTGAGATTAACTTTTTATGTTCTCTATTATAAATTAGTAATTATACTAAACTATGATTTCTTTAGATAATATTATTAGCCCACTTTTAGTTAACATTGGGAACATATCAATGTCAAATGTCTTCCATTTCAACTACCTCTATGCACATGAAATGAGTTTGAGGGAGGTAGTAGATGCAAGTAAGAGCAGGTCATCAACAAGTTGTCAGCAAGTGAGTCTCTCTCTCTCTCTCTCTCTCTCTCTCTCTCTCTCTCTCTCTCTCTCTCTCTCTCTCTCTCTCTCTCTCTCTCTCTCTCTCTCTCTCTCTCTCTCTCTCTCTCTCTCTCTCTCTCTCTCTCTCTCTCTCTCTCTCTCTCTCTCTCTCTCTCTCTCTCTCTCTCTCTCTCTCTCTCTCTCTCTCTCTCTCTCTCTCTCTCTCTCTCTCCCTTGTTGTATGTCTATCTTTCTATCTCTCTCTCTATCGACATGTCCCTAGGCCACCTGGCTCTCCATGATATCTCCAAAGGCACTCTGTGCTAGTGAAAGCCACATACAAAGGGGTAGTGTAGTTGCCACCCTGCCGCTAGGTTGCCCGTGCCAAGTCATCGATGCTAGGTTGTCAAGAATCGCGTGGTGGAGGGACTTGCTTGAGCTGCTACGCCAAACACACACTGTATACACAAAAGAAAGCTCACTCAAGAAGACAAGAAGAGAGATGGAGGCCAAAACATTTTCTTGCTAATTTTTTTCTTCTTTTTTCACACACTATATAATGTACACAAAGTATAGATAAGATACAACATAAAGGAAAGTGGCCTACTAAGTCAAACAGTGCATAATAGACTACACTAATTGTCTGGTGCTATATCTTTGCTAGCTATAGGTAGGTGTAACAAACTAAATATAATAAGTGATAAGTCAGTGGCCATGTGAGTATCATAATGACCACCAATGTGCTAAGTGCAGACATGCGGGCCCATCTAGCCAAGCGGTCCATCATCAATGTCTGTATGTGTTGAGTTAGCCATCTCAACACTCCCCCTCAAGCTCAACTCTATCTTTGCAACTCCAAGTAAGATTCGGAACTTTCGAAGCTTCTCTGCACCCAGTGCCTTTGTGAAAATGTTAGCTATTTAATCCTATGTGCTGACATATACCAAGTCAATCTCTTCTGCAAGTACCTTCTCTCTCTCAAAGTGGTAGTGCACCTCAATGTGTTTTGTCCTAGCATGGAACACTGGATTCCTAGCTAACTATATGCTGCTCATGTTGTCACAATGAATGACAACTGGACCATCTCCTTGCACATCCAAATCACCTAATAACTTTTGCAGCCATACCACCTCACATGCTGCCATAGCAACACCTCTATAGTCAACCTCCGTACTCGATAAAGCAACTATAGGTTGCTTTTTGCTACTCTATATAACTGCTCCACTACCAAGGGAAAACATGAATCCACTAATAGATCTTCTGTCTGACATGCTACCAGCCCAATCTGCATCTATGTATCCAAAAACCTATACATCCTTACCTATCGCCTCATAAAAAAGTCCATAATGTAAAGTGGACTTCACATATCTCAATATACGTCTAAATGCATCCAAATGAGGCTTTCTAGGCATCTATCTAAACTAACTGACAAGGCCAACAGCATAGCTCAAGTCGGGCCTTGTGATAGTCACATAAATCAAACTCCCTACCATCCTCCTGAACATAGTAGGGTCTTCTATCTCATCCTCAACGTCAGCACTCAACTTTACATTTTGCTCCAATGGTACTGAAAGAGGCTTACATGCTGTCATACTATACTTGGATAACATATCCAAGCCATACTGCCTTTGTGATAGCCATATACCATCATCACATCTAATCACCTCAATACCAAGAAAGTATCTCAGCTCACCCAAATCCTTCATCTTAAACTTCTTCTTCAAGAAGTCCTTAACTTCAGCAATCTCATTGTCAATGTCACCTGTAATAATCAAGTCATCCATATAGATGACTATGATGGCCAAACCTGCATCTCCCTTTCTCACATAAAATGAGTGATCAGCATCAGAAATACGAAATCCAATATTGACAAGATACTCTCCAATCTTGTCAGACCATGCTCTAGGTGCTTGCTTCAGCCCATAGAGCGCCTTCTTTAACGTGCACACATATGTGGGATGCTCTAAATCCTCATAGCTTGTTGGCTACTCCATATACACTTATTCTTGCAATTCACCATGCAAGAAGTCGTTCTTAACATCCATTTGCTGCAAACTCCAACCTTTGGCTGCTACCAAGGCAATCACACACCTAACAGTTGCCATCCTAGCAACTGATTGAATGTCTCTTCATAATCTATGCCATATGTTTGAGCATAGCCTTTTGCAACCAACCTAGCCTTATATCTACTAACTGAACCATCTGCATTATGCTTGACTTTGTAAACCCACTTACAGTAATAGCTTTCTTACCCTTAGGCAAGGGTACAAAATCCCAAGTCTTATTTCCTTCCAATGTAGCCATCTCTTCATCCATTGTTGCATCCCAATGAGCATGACCAACAACATCCTCAAAACAAGTGGGCTCAACATCCTCAACTAGTTTCACCATATAAGCATAATGGTGAGCTGCATAACCTTCAAAGCCAAATCGTTTAATAGGGTATCTGACCCTGCTAGACCTGCACACCACTAGGTCACTTTATGGAGCCTTTACATTGCTATGAGGTCTCTGTACACCTAGTGTCTTGACTAAAGGAATACCAACCTCATCATCCAAAATCTCTAAACCACTAGAATCTCCATCAAATCTCAAATGACTAGTAGATGCATCATTACCATCCAGCACTTTCTTCTTTCCTTTGTCTTTGCCTACAACACTTATAGATACACCTGAAGATGTGGGGCTACTCCTTAGTCTCCCAGACCAAGGGCTCACTATTTCTGGTCCACTAAGACTCTGTGATTCTTTCTTTTCTTTCTGCACATAACTATCATGATTATTATCATCATCTAATACATCACTAGCAGGTGCATACCAATTATTCATCTTATAAAAAATAACATCCCTACTCACTCTGAACTCACCTGTGACAAGGTTATAACAACGACACACTTTTTGCTCTAAAGAGTATCCAATAAAAATTACATTTTTCACTCTTTGGATCAAGCTTCTTTCGTAGCTCATCTGGCACATGAACGTATGCAACACATCCAAATACCTTCAAGTGTGATACGTCAGGCTTCTTGCCAGTAAAGCATTCTTCAGGAGTCATCCCATGAACTGCAACTGTGGGGATTCTATTCAAAATATAGACAGTAGTATGGACAGCTTTAGAGCAAAAATGTTTTGGTATATTCTTTTCAGCCATTAATGCCCGTGCAACTTCTGCAATATGCCTGGTTTTTCTTTCTGCAACCCCATTTTGTTGTGGGGTATACCTGCAAGTAAATTGCATTTTTATCCCATGAATCTTCAAGAAGCCACTAAACTCATTAGAGAGGTACTCTCCCCCTCCATCTGATCTCAAGCACTTCACTTTCAAGTCTGTTTTTGTTTCAACAGTTGCCTTGAAAGATTTGAAGTACTCAAATACATCACTCTTTTCCTTCATGAAATATACCCATAGCTTCCTTGAACAGTCATCAATAAATGTGACAAAGTATTTGTTGTCACCAAGAGATACATTCTGTATAGGCCCCCAAATATTTGTATGCACTACATCAAGTATATTTCTACTCACTTCTCTGTCATGCAAGAAGGGTTGTCTTACTTGCTTACCAAACTAGTATGCCTCACAAACTTTATGCAATTGTGCAACTCTAAAAGAAGGCAACCATGTAACCAATCCTTTGGACTGCATTAATTTCAGCCTTTGCACATTTGCATGTCCAATATGTTTATGCCATATTTCAATATGTGTAACTACTCCCTTTCCTTTGGCATACATAGCAGTATCCATTGCAAGAATTCCAGCATCTAAAGTGAACATGCAACCAACTCTACTTTCTTTTGCGACTAACTTGCACTTATCATTAAAGTCTTCTACAAAACAAAATTTTGCATTGAATCGAACTTGCAACCCCTGCTCTACCATTTTGCCAATAGACACTAGATTGTTTGTGATTGATGGCACATGTAATACATCTATCTGACTCTTTGTCTAGCCAACATGCAAGGACAAAGGAACCTTTTCAATGTGTGAAATTGGGTGGCATGAATCATCACCCGTCTATACATAACCTAGATTTTGTAAATCTTGCATCTCTCCAAACCATTCAACATGGCTGGTCATATGATTAGATGCACCTAAATCGACATACCATACATCACCATGTGTCCCCTTTCTTGTAACTACATTCATCATATGCTGCATAATAAACAAGCACTCATTTTTGTCTTCATTTTGTCGTGAAGACAATGCATAGTTTTCTTGCTGCAATTTACTACTACGAATATCATTCTTCTTAGCATAACAATGGGCTGCAATATGACCTGTCTTGCCACAATAATGGCAAACAATAGAAAAATTTCTAGAACCTATGTTCTACCATCCACCTCTTCCTATAGATCTCCCCCTGCCTCTGAAGTTTCATCAGCCTCCTGAAACCTGCATTTCACCAAATTGGTGATTGAACTTGTTTTGTTAGCTATCGCCAGCACGTCCCATACCACGGCCTCTCGAAGAGGATCTACCATGTCCCCATCTTGAACTTGAGTAAAATGCTTGGGCCTGTTCACCATTTTTTTCAGACGAGTCACCCTGCATATTGATCTCTTCGGTAATCATGAGAGATACCAACTCATCAAAATCTAGAAATGGCTTCCGTACGTATATTGAAGTAACAAATGATTTCCATGCCTTCTCATTATTAAGTCCATTCAAAGTGGATAAAACCAAATCATTATCATCAATCAATCACTACTAAAGCACCTGCAATGCTCCTCACCTTCAACACATACTCATTGACAAACATTTTTCATTTCTTCAATGTATTCAACTCTTGCTTGAGTTGAATCTTTCGTGCCTTTGTATTTACTAAAAACATATTCTCAAAAATTGTCCAAGCTGCATGTGAAGTTTCTTCATTCCTTATATGTCCCAGCATAGTATTATCAATGACTGCAGATAGCTAGTACATCACCTTTTTGTCTTTTGCATTCCACTCTTTCCATGCCTTTAATTCATCTGCAGTAAGAGGGATACCCAGCTCTGGCTCCTTCTTATCACCTAAAACAAACTCATAAAGGCCCTTTCCAATGAGGAAGTTCGTCACACGGAACTTCCATGAAGGGTAGTTGTTCTTGTCGAGCTTCTCAATAATGGGATTTCCATTATTCTCTGCCATTATCACAAAATAGGATACAACACAGCAATCTAGTCTTCTGCAGCCTTTCACAACAAGTGCACAGCAATACACCAAGCAACCTTTTTCACTGATTGCTCAATAATACATGTAATCTGCAACCTATTTGCAGATAAACCTTATGATTGCTTCTTGGGAAAAATTTACAAATTTGAAATCTGTAACCTGTGCACCCACTTTCTGTCAATATAGTTGAAATCACAATGTACCCTAAAACTGTTGTCCACAACCTTGTGGCTCTAAAACGGGGTAGGAAACGGCCTCAAATGCCCCAAAAAACTGCAAAAAAGCCCTTGCATAATATATAGTGCTTTGCTCGCATACCAAATCTCACAGCAATCTTAGATTTTCACTCTACCCTTCTTCCGGTGCCTCCACAGGCACTATCCAAGAAAAAGAGTGGAAGAATAGAAGAGCTTCTTACCCATTGCTTGCTTGCTCAAACCTTGCTTTTTTTCCTTCACCTCAGCCGTCAAAATCAGCCTCTCTCAGTGGCGCAGCTTTGATACCATGTCAAGAATCACGTGGTGGAGGAAGTTGCTTGAGTTTTTGCGCCAAACACACACTGTATACACAAGAGGAAGCTCACTCAAGAACACAAGAAGAGAGATGGAGGCCAAAACGTTTTCTTGTTGATTTTTTTCTTCTTCATCAACACACTATAAAACGTTTTCTTGTTGATTTTTTTCTTCTTCATCAACACACTATACAATGTACACAAAGTATAGATAAAATACAACATAAAGAAAAGTGGCCCGCTAAGTCACACAATGCATAACAGACTACACTAATCAACTGGCGCTATATCTTTGCCAACTATAGGTAGGTGTAACAAACTAAATATAATAAGTGATAAGTCAGTGGCCATGTGAGTATCATAATGAACACCAACATGCTAAGTGTAGACGTGTGGACCCATCTAGCCAGGTGGTCCATCATCAATGTCCGCACATGTTGAGCTTGCTATCTCAACACAGGTCCCATGCTTCAAGATATTGACACAAGAGTAGGTAGAGTGCTCATTGCCACCATGAGATGCTAGTCACCATCAAGTTGTCGCCAAGAGCGATCGGGCCAAGAGTTGCAAGTAAGTAGAGAAAGCGAGAATCGAAGGAGAATGTGCAAGGGAAAAAAATGAGTGCCTCAGTTCTCCCCTATGAGAGAGAGAGAGAGAGAGAGAAGTTGCTGAGAGAAAGAGGGAGGTGGAGAGAGAGAGATGGTGAGAAATAGAGAGGGGGTTGTAAGAGATTAGAGAGAGATTAGTTAGGTTGTAAGAGATTAAAGAGAGATTAGTTAGAGAGAAAGGAGGGAGAGAGAGAGGTGGTGAGAGAGAGAGAGGGAGGGGAGGTAGTGAGAGAGAGACATTAGTAAGAGAGAGAGATGGTGAGAGAGAGAGGGGGGATTGTGAGAGTTTTTAGAGGGAAAGGGGTGGTGAGAGGTTGGTAGAGGGGGGTGGTGAGAGGTTGGTAGACTATTTTGGTGGGTGAGGGGAGAGAGAGAGGGGGGTTGGTGAGAGGTTAGTTAGAGAGGGGGAATTTAGTTAGAGAGAGAGGGAGAGAGGGATATAGAGAGAGAGGGTGAGAATATTTTGGAGAGAGAGAGAAAGAGAGGAAGAGAGAGGGGTAGTACGAGGTTAGTTAGAGCAAGAGAGATGGATAGTACGAGGTTAGTTAGATAGAGAGAGGGTGAAAATATTTTGGTGTAGAGAGAGAGAGAGAGAGGTATTAGTTTGGCTTTTTAGTTTTCTTGGTATAGTTTAATTTATTATGTTACTCTTTATTGATGTTTTCATTGCATGTTGGTCTTTTAGACACTTTTTGACAACTATTATCCATATTAGTGATCTCTCTCTCTCTCTCTCTCTCTCTCTCTCTCTCTCTCTCTCTCTCTCTCTCTCTCTCTCTCTCTCTCTCTCTCTCTCTCTCTCTCTCTCTCTCTCTCTCTCTCTCTCTCAGTATGGGTTGTAATTTTTTTTTTGTTATGTTTATTGGTTTATTGGTTGTTAGTTTGGTTAGAGAGAGAGAGTTAGTACATTTAGTAATTGTTTATTGGTTTATGTGTGCAAGTTAATGTTAGTAGGTGTATGTTATCAGTAAGATTATGTATGTATGTTAATAAGTTTATATTTATTGTTATTAGTTTGTTGGAGAGAGAGAGAGAGAGATTGTTAGATTATTAATTTGGGTTAGATGCATCTCTCTCTCTCTCTCTCTCTCTCTCTCTCTCTCTCTCTCTCTCTCTCTCTCTCTCTCTCTCTCTCTCTCTCTCTCTCTCTCTCTCTCTCTCTCTCTCTCTCTCTCTCTCTCTCCCCACCAAAATATTCTCACCCTCTCCCTATCTCTCTCTACAATCAAAATATTTTCACCCTCTCTCTCTCTCTCTCTCTCCCCACCAAAATATTCTCACCCTCTCCCTATCTCTCTCTACAATCAAAATATTATCACCCTCTCTCTCTCTCTCTCTCCCCACCAAAATATTCTCACCCTCTCCCTATCTCTCTCTACAATCAAAATATTTTCACCCTCTCTCTCTCTCTCTCTCTCTCTCTCTCTCTCTCTCTCTCTCTCTCTCTCTCTCTCTCTCTCTCTCTCTCTCTCTCTCTCTCTCTCTCTCTCTCTCTCTCTCTCTCTCTCTCTCTCAAAATGACCTTTATCAACCTTATTTCAACTCAATAGGTCTAGATGGTTATGTTGGAACTCCTTTACCTTCGAGGCAAAAGGATGAAAATCCTGGGAAAAATTTTCATTGTATGGGCTAAGTAAGATGCTTTGGAGATTTTCTTAGCAAATCGCTTGAAAATCTAGGCCCTTAAGACTCTAGAACTTTGCTGAAATTAGATTTAACACATTAGAAGGTTAATCCAATGCCATCTAGGAGTTTTCACTATTTCTAAATTTTGAGAATAGTTCATATACCCCTTAAGGTTAATGCATGTGTTTTGTGTAGTATGGAGGCTTCTACAATAATAATGTGTTTGTAGCAAATGTTGTGTAGTGCACCCTAACATGCAAATGAATTTATGCAAAATGAAAGAGTTCACAAGGAAGAAAGCAATTTGTCATGCACTCAAGCACTTTGGAGGACTAGATGGGATTGAAAAGCATGTGAAGACACTATTTTGGCATCAAAAACCTTCGATTTCTCTTTGTGAGAACATTGGTGACTATCTATAGTGGATTGAGAGAATATTGGAAGAGGAATATGAAGGAAAATTTGTTGATGTAGTAATGATACAAGGCAAGTTAGAAGAAATCAGGGGCTATATAGATGACATATATGAACACATCCAGAAATATTAGTGGCCACGTGCTAGATTTATCAATGATCAAGAAGAGAAGTTGAAATACTTTATTAATAGTGCAATTCATAATATAGAGGTTGGCGTATGTGAGTTCATTGCTTACAAGAATGAGAGCTTAGTCACACCATAGAATATTGCTCTCAATATGTAACTTACTTCTTTGAATGTTTTTAGCAATGTTAATTTAGATGAATCATTGTGTCAGCTTGTCCTCTTGCATAGGAAAACATTGCCCTTGATGCGCAACTTGCTTTTTTGAAACTTTATCATAATAGTTTTTTGCAATGTTAACCCATGTGAATTGCCACATAGGCTCATCGTCAAATCCATAGTTTGGTTTATATATGTAATCTCTACAAGACTTCTCACATGAGTTATTTGACGAAGATCTCCATTTTGAAATACATTGTCTATCTCTTGCAAATTATAAAACTATTTTTAAACCATTTTGATCTCTCTCTCTCTCTCTCTCTCTCTCTCTCTCTCTCTCTCTCTCTCTATATATATATATATATATATATATATATATATATATATATATAGTTGTGACCTAGCCTCAAAGTTTTTTCATGTACTAATGTTGAATTTTAGAACATTTTTCTCATTGAAAATTGACACACTAAATACATTGTTGTTCCTTTTAACTAAGGATCCCAGACAATAGCATTGCATTTGAATTTGTTGTTAACAAGTTACATTCTTAAACTCTACCACTACCTTCTTGAATAATGTATTGTTATGTCGCTCATGCTCAGTTACAAAGGGAAAATAATTGAAATATAAGTCTTTGGGTGTTCTAGAAGTAGGTAATGATATACTCATGAGTTTTGACTTTGTGTTTAGGACAACTCAGAGTTTAAATGAAAAGCACCTTGTACACTTGTGCTCATGTGTGGCTATTCTTTTCCCTCTTGATTGCTATTGTTGTGACCTAGCCTTGAAGTTGGTACATGTTGAATTTTAGAATATTTTTCTCATTGAGCAATTGGTACATTAAATACTTCATTGTTCCTTTTTACTAAGGGACCTATATAATAGCATTGCAATTGAATTTGTTGTTAGAAAGACATATTCTTAAACTTTACCACTACATGAGCAACAAATATATTGATGTGTTGCTCATGCTCATTTCTTTTGCAAGGATCATAAAAAGTTACAAAGAGAAAAGAGTTTAAATACAAGTCTTTGGGTGTTCCAGAAGTAGGTAATGATACACTCATCAGTTTGTAACATTTCCACTTTTAGGCTTATAACAATAAAGAGTTTCATTAAGTCAATCATGATGGATATAATTTGACTAAAGTGCCTTCATAAGTTGGATTAGATACATAGGATGGTTGAAGCTTAAAGGTGTTGAGACTCAAAAATGACTTGATAGCATGTTTTATTGTAATTCGATAATTTTAAAAAATGAACGTTGCAAGGTCTCACCTCAAGTGACCTCATGATTAGTTGGCATCTTGTTTGATGTCGACATTAGCTATCACATCAAGTGCAACACAAATGATGATTGTGGATATCTCATCTTAAGTTACCTCATGATGATAGTATTTAGATTAAGATTTTGCTTTTGATGAGTGGATGCTTTATATAGTTTGATCTTGCAAGTGGGGTCTCTCTCTCTCTCTCTCTCTCTCTCTCTCTCTCTCTCTCTCTCTCTCTCTCTCTCTCTCTCTCTCTCTCTCTCTCTCTCTCTCTCTCTCTCTCTCTCTCTCTCTCTCTCTCTCTCTCTCTCTCTCTCTCTCTCTCTCTCTCTCTCTCTCTCTCTCTCTCTCTCTCTCTCTCTCTCTCTCATATTAGAGAAAAATAATTGTTTTACCTTCATGCTTGGGACAACTCAGAGTTTAGGAGCATCGTCGACAATAGCACCAAGAAGTATTTGATGTGCTTTCATCTCAAAATATGGATATATTCATGCATGGCCATATCCTCATTTACTCATGTATGCCAGAACTAATGTATCACTTTTGAGTCTCGGAAACCTTTGAGGCTAGGACACCTTCAAGTTTAGGAGTGGTGCTTTCGAGTTTAGGACACCCCTAGGTTTAGGTGTGATGCTTGGTAGGTATTTGGGGAGCAACACGTACGCATGTGCTTATGCATGGCCATGTATGCATATGCTCGTGCATGACCTCTTTTGCCTTTGTTATGGTTTCATCTCAAAATATAGTCTGATAGATGTCCTTATCATGGGATATACTCATCAAGGATAGGCCATGAAACATTGAATTGTTTATAGAGTCAAAGACACCTTCGATTTAGGGTTTGTAGTTGCAAATGTGTTTATCACTTATATCTTGAAAAACTTTGAGAGAGAGAGAGAGAGAGAGAGAGAGAGAGAGAGAGATTAGACAATGCTTATCTAGCATTTGGGAGCAACATGTATGCATGTGCTCATGCATGGTCATGTACGCATGTGCTCGTGCATGACTTCTTTTTCATTTGTTGCACTTTCATCTCAAAATATAGTCCTATGGGATGTCCTTATCATGGGATGTAATCATCAACTGTAGACCGTGAACCATTGAACTATTTATCGAGTCAAGAACATCTTCGATTTAGGGTTTGTAGTTGCAAATATGTTTATCGCTTATTCATCAAATAATGTTGATATTTGTTTATTGAGACTCTTACATCCTCTTGAATGTTTGTGTAGTCATGGAACCAGTCAAAACCATGGGAAATATTCCGAATATGGTGCTTTTGACTCCATTGAATTTAGTGGATTCATTGCAATTAAACAAAACGACCACGACATCATCTCTTCGATACTTGCCAGCTTGGAGCCATTATCATAGGTATGGAAGATTGTCATATTAATATTACTTGCATCAAAGTGCTTTTTTTTCTTTGTGGAGATAATCATTTGTATCCATTGAATATATCCAAAATGTGGGCTCTACTAGAAAGAATGTGTGAAAGATAAAAAAAAGTGGGAACAAGTACAAGAAGTGCAAGGGTTCAAAGAAATATGAGGATTACTTCAAGTTCTTTATACTTTAAAAATCTTGAGACCAAGATAAATGAGTTCATGGAAATGTAGATAGATTTATGTGTGCGTGTTGATCATGCACCTACCATGTACTCAACGGAGCTATACAAATAGGCTAGAGGTTTTCATGGTGTTGTGTGTGAGACAAAGCATATCCAGAGTATTCTTTAGCAAGTCTCGACTAATCTAGGTGGTGAAGTGAGGGCACTTTCGGTAATTATTTCTAAGACATAGGTTAATGAATCTAATGGTGAATGATGTGTGGGCTTCATTTTTGGGGGTTTTGGGATGATCACGAGGCTATCACTTGCCAAAGGGCTTGTTGACCTACTGCCATTCTAGCAGTTGCAAATGAATGCTAGTAGGTTAAACGCCTTGCTGCAACAATTGAGTTATCAGATGAATGGTCGCAACTGAGGAAGACTTGCTTAGGATGGAACTTATAAGCTCCTATTGTCTTGCTTATTTTAAAGTGCTTGGACCAATGCTTTTTTTAGATAATATATGCTTCTTTTTTGTGAAGCTTGCATTGATTGTGTTAAGATGTAGAATACCTATTGATGTAACAGACTGAGTAAAATGAATTGGGTATGTACAATGCGATGTCTCTTTCTTCAAGTTTTTATGGAGCATTTTTTATAATTCAACGATGCTTGGTATATGGTCTAATTTAAATATTTATATTTTATATTTTATATTTTATATTTTATATTTTAATATATACATTACACTTAAATATTAAGTCATGCATTCGATAAAATGTATTGATAACAAATTTTGTGGTGGGTATTCAATCAATATGGGATGTTCGTATATCAAGCAACTAGCAAAGACTATGTGTTGCATGTTAGTAGGGATGCACTTAACTCCACAAGGTGTGGGCAAAGATAGATTGCCAAGGTAAGGGCTCATAGAGGGGTTTTAGGTCATGATTAGACCCATTCGTAGGGATATTTAAAACCTACCTTTTCATGAAGAGATTCCAAATGGTCATTGTGAACTAGGCCAATGATAGTTTGGTATGGATCTAACAAATACTTTACCATCAACAGTTGGTTGCAATGTCTAAGACTAGAAAATAATGTGACTAATGAGTCACATGTTAATATTGTTATGACATTTAACTCCTAGAGAGGGGTTTTAGGTCATGATATATCCATTATGGGATGTTGCCAAAGGATGCTAATGTTTGAATTATGCCTTTTCGTATTGAGATTGCAAGTGGCAATAATGAATAGGCTCAATGTATGATAGTTGACTAATGCTTTACCATCAGCGAGTAGTTGCAATGAGAGTGTGTCTCACCGTGTTGAAATTGCAAATGGGAATAATGAGCTAGTTGAACAGCATATTGATATAGATTTGACTATGATGCATATTGATCATATTGTGCTTAATATTTTAACATTGACCAATGGTTGTGATGTTAGAAATGACCACAACGTGGAAAATCTCATGGTTAATAAGACACATGTTAATAATATTCCAACTTTTAATCCCCAAAATGGTGGATTATGCTCCAGTTTGCATACTTTGCTTGTGGCAGATGTTCATCTAGCAACAGTGATATATGTCCTTCTTTTTCCTATGGGTGATGATGGTTGGCATATAAAGGTTCCCTATAGTCATGTCAATGTTTCTAGTAACATAGATGAACTATCTAATAAAAATTATGTTATCCAAATGCACTTTTATGCATTTCAACTTTAGATGCATGAGGATAATAAGGTGTGCATGTTGCAAGGCGGTTGATTGTTGCAACAATTTATTATTAATACTTATTATAGTGTAGAGCAATGCAGGTTAACTTGGTGTCACCAAAATCAGTTACTATATTGATTTCTCGTTGGAGAGTTGGTTGCTTGAAACTTTCTCCACTATCAAGGTGCGCTTTGATTATGGCTTCTTCTTTTTCTTTTTGTTGTTGTCCTTCATGTTGGTTCAACCTTATTAGCTTTAGATTCTTGGCCCCATCATCTTTTGTTAGAGCTTTTTCCGTTGGCTTCTAGGTGTGGTTATCAATTTCTAACTCTTAATCTTAGCCTTTCGCTTAAAGTCCTCAATATCCTTAGTCATGTCTCTCCCATTTGCTTGTGTTTTTGCTTACTTGGATGGTCACTTTTCATCTTTGATGGTAAGACTTGTTCTTTTATGACTTGGATTACTACCATTCTTGAAGTTGAATTTGTCATTCTTGGTGTTTTTGGTTTGTCTTAGAAAGCCAAATGGAGTGGTTTCCCTTGTAGCACCCTTGAGAACTCAATAAGTAGTTAGTCATCCATCATTCTCTAGTGATCCACCTCTTAGGATTCCTATTTTATCTTTTGTACTATATCTTTGTTAAGATAAAGTGTGGATAAGATAAGGACATGCAACTTGTGGAAAAAAGGATCCCATAGTTATCCTCATTGTAAATATCCTAGAGATACATATACAACTACTAGCAATGAAACAACAAAGACAGTTCACTCTACTTTTCATATTGTCTCTCTCTTTCTCTTATACATTGTGCACAATGTCTTCTCATCTACTTATCCTCTGGTCTATGCATCACTACATGGTATTAAAGCCCTAGGTTCTAGTTCTCTAGGCTATTGTATCTTACCTACTATCTCCAAAATCACAAATCACTTATCTCCATTTTAATCTCATTGCTCCAATGGTTCTCGTCAATGCCACTACTACCTATTATAATCGCCACATCAAGATCGACAAACTCAATGATAGTAACTATCAAGTTTGGAAGTTGAGGATGGAATTATAACTTTCCTAAGCTACCCTTTGGAACATCATCAATGGCAAGGAAGAATGCCTTGAATAAGAAGGAGGAGACAAGGAAGATTGGATACAAAGAGATGCAGCTCTACAAGGATGGAGATTCTTATCCATTGTGGAAATTGACAAGTGCAACTAATAAGAACAATACCCAAATTGCAAAGGGTATTTGGGATTTCTTCAATAGCACCTATGAACACAGTTATTTATATCAAATGATAATGTTTAGAAAGTTATCCATTGCCATTGTGCAGGAAGATCAATCTGCCACTAAGTACTTAGAGTTGTGGCAATTCCTATTACATGAAAACATAATATCTAGATTATTCATCTTTGAAAAACTACAAGTTAAGTTTCTTCTCTCCTCTTTACCACTATCCTAAGAGCCTTTATCATCACTCAAATTTCCATTAATAAACTCAAGCTTCAACCTCTCATCAATAGAATTGAGCAATAACAAGTTATGAGGGACACTCTTTCCACTTCTTCTACTCAAGAGTTTAAAGCCCTAGTTGTAACTACCTACAACCCAAAATGCCTTCACACAAAAGAGCTCACACCCTTCACCTAAAGCCTAATTTTTATCCTTAGTTCGACTTCAAAGGAATCCTTGGCAATCCACATCACAAACCCAACTCTCATCATTCATTTCAATCCTTATCCATTTCTAGAAATCCTCGTTGCCATCTCATTTGTAATGTTTGTAAAAGATAAGGCCATATAGAAAAGGATTGTCGCAAAAAGATAGATTCAACAAAAATCACTCAAGAGGGCAATCTCATTTTGTTAGCATTAGAAATTATTACACAAAAGATCAATAAGACACTATCATTAGCTTAGCTACAAGTGTTTGGGTACCTCATCAAGACTCCAAAGAAGAATACACATGGTTCCTAGACTTACTCAGTGTTGCCATAGGGGACAACAGTATCTAGCAAGCTAAAGGCTATGGCACCATTCAAGTGGAGCTTCCATCCAACCACATCATAAAGGTACACAAAGTCTATTACATTTCTAATCTTAAGAAAAATATTCTAAGCATTAGTGAGCTCACTTCTCAAGCCTCTCTCATTGCTCACTTCTTCAAGGACCATAGTATCTTGCAGCTACTTTCACCTTCTCTCAAATTCACTTGTCCAAAATTAAGCAGGCCTTGCACACTTGGTTACTAAATTCTTAAACCTCTTACCAATGCTTCTGCCAATTCCACCTCATTCTCAAGCTTATCTCAAGACTCTCTTCTATTGCACTTTCGACTTGGCCATGCCTCTCAACATGTTCTCCAACAACTTACCCACAAGAAACTTGTCCTATACATCTCACCTTCTCTTTCTCAATTTCCATTTTGTCAAGCCTATGCATCTGTGTGAATTTATCACTTTTCAGTCTTTTGGAGTGGTCAACTTTGGATCCACCATATTCGTGGCATTGAACATGGCAATCTCCAAGGTAGTTCTCCCTAGCTTGCTTGCTTGCTTTGCTTGTTTTGCTTGCTTCACATCTTTGCCATATTTGTGTTAGCTACACCTTAGCCATATTCCTTCTTCACTAACACCCAGCAATGGTAAGGATAGTATGCTTGTTTTGTTGTGAAGGTCTTGAGTCTGAACATCCCTTCTCACTCTCCCATTTGAGCCACTAATACTCAATAGGACAGAAACCCTCACTTAATTTTCAATCTATCAAAACTACAAAGCCCTCCAAAAAACAAAAACAAAAAAACAATTCATAACTTATTCCATCCACCTTTGCAGGACTTGGTAGGCCATTGGGCAGTCGATGTGCACCCTTTGTCCAGTGCCTTGGCCTCTCTAGTGTGATCACTTGGCTCCTTTGGTACAATAACCATCGCCCTTGTAGTCTTAGTAGGCCACTAGGTAGCCGACACACACCCATTGTCCGGTACTCTAGCTCCTTTGGGGTGGGACACCTTGGGGTAAAAGATAAAGAAAAATGGGCTTGGCTAGCATACTTCAGAGGGTGCCGTTGTTCGGCCTGAGAGGGGGTGTTGAACTAAAAATACATTAATTTCACTTAAACAGCCCCAAAAATGTTTAATTAAGAAATAAACCTTGTTTATTTAAAAAGAAATGCATTCTCGGAGAGAGTTTCTGTATCCATAAGCACAAACCCACTTGGGAGGGCCTAGAATTTCTATAAATAGGTATGCTGCCCTCCATTCAGTCCTAGTCTCGTTTTTTTGAATGAATGAAAGTCTAAGACACATAGTAATAAGTAAGATGCTCAATAATCATCATATTATCCACTTCATCAACTCCCCCACTAGCACCAAAATCCTCCCTACTTTACTTCCTAGAACCAATCAAGGGTTGGATATATGATTTTACTAGAGTCTATATATATTAAAAGTGACATGGCTGTCTTGTGCTAAAACAAGCCATCAAGGTGGACATTGTGTCATATCCCATCTCAAAACACATGCCCCTGGGTTGGTAGAACAACCACACAAAGCATGCCATAAAAGCATGGCTCCTCTCCATTATCCTTCTCCATGAATCTCCATTGGAAGCTATTTCTATATTGGCATCTAGAATAAATGGTACATGAAACTTTCGCTTGGCTCCATGCTAAGAGCTTTTAATAAGGGATCACTTTCCTTGAGACATATATGCATGGTGAGTACCATGTTTTCATGCAATAAATAGCATGGAAGTGGAACATGACCAAGGGATATGGAGCATAGAATTGCATGCATGAACTACTAAGAGTATTTAATAGAAGCATATCCACATTTTGAATGCACGCTACTTAACTCAACAAACCTATAAGGATCATCATGTACCATAAAAGTATGTCCTATAATTTCAAGGTTGAATACTCAATGTATTAACTCCACCTATCCAATGTAGTCGCTTGCACTAACACTCACAACATCATTATTGACCTGACCATGCCTATAATAATAGACCTCACAAATTATAATAAAGTACATGTAGCACCTAAGATCAAAAATATCCATTTGGCATGTGATAAGGTGGATGTAGCCAATCCCATTCATATTGCACATGGTCCCCAATTAGAGCATCCCATCATGGAGGTCAAGGGTGCAAAATTATCCTCTCCTCCAAATGGGAGGTCCAAAAACACCAAACCTATAGCCCATGATATAGGCCTTAGTTAAAGCATCCCCCTATGGATGCAATGATGTGTAGGTATGCCCTCCTCCAAATGGATGTCTAGAGATATCATATCTATAGCCCATTATACAACTCTCTATTATTTATGCAATTAAGGCCTTGCGACATTGTAGCTAACAGGAACTCATGGGTGCACGTTGTATGATGGATCATTGTTGTGGCCAATAATAAAGACTTGGCCTATATCAATATAGTTTACAACCATGGCAAATCTTATATGATCTTGCATAATGGCTCTTGTTCACACATGGTTAAAATATAAAGAGATAAAAATCTTAATTTTCATGCTTTCAGTTAGCCTCTACAATGAGACCATTATTGATGTACTTGAACTCTTTAACATCTATTTTGGTATTCACTATGGCTACATACCATTCACAATTACCCTTGGCATGATCATCATAATTGGTAGGCTCCTTCCCTCCCCTCGACTTGTCACTCTATGCAATACCAGTATTAGTATTATTATGCATAAAAATCAAAAGCATGAATTTAACACAAGTAAAACAAATCAATTTTATAACTTCCTCTCTATGAGCACATGAGGTCCCAAGGCCCACTCATGTCTCTTCATCCTTGAGCTATGTATGTATCTCCTTTTCTCTTTCCAACAAATGGCCTTGCTTTATGTCAACCCATACTACTCAATATCAAAGATAAAGAATAGATCATTCCTAAGAGTACCTTGAGGTGTTGACGCATGTCTATGTGACTTTTGGGATTATATTGAAGCTTAATGAGAGAGGTAGCCACCAAAATGTATTGTTGCGATGTATTCATTTGTGTTGATGTGATATAGTATTTTACTTTTACAAGTGAAGTAACTATTGATGTTGTAAATATACACTTTGTGGACAAAAAATTTATGCTAATATTGTACATGGAGAAAATACCAAAAACCTATTATGAGTATTTGGCATTCCAGCTTCCCCTTGCCATATCAAAGTTTTTGGATTGTCTGGGATGGAGCGAAAGAATGATTACCACCTTAGGATAGAATGTATGACATGCACTAATTACAATTTTCCTAGTGTGGTTTGATTTAGTAGATATGCAAGGCATCTTAGATGTGATAATTTAGATTACTCTTTTTATGCAAAAATACATGCATAATTCAAGAGAATGTTGGAGTGTTGCTTCTCTATTGGCATGTATGCCCTAGATTTGGTAATCTAGCATGCCACCATTGTGCTAGGCTCTTCTATTTGTGTCTACTTGCCTTCTAGTGATCTATTATTGTACTCAAAAGTATAACAATGGAATTAATAATACGCCACCCATTTGGGCAATCATGTGCATCCTTAGGAGGAGGGCACATGTAGAGGTAAGACTAATAAGTTTGGGGATGTACTTATTTCCCATGCAAAACTCAATCTTTTTATGCATGCCAAAATAGCTAAAAAACAACTTGGGATGTTTGACTAGATTTTATTGTTAATGAAAAGGCTATGGAAGGTACAATAGTGTTGGGGCATTAAGGCTGTCTAGGTGGCTTATGCTTTGCTCTCTACTAGGATCTTTTCTTTCTCTACTAGAGCGAGGTGCCGTGCTAATGTCTTCACCCTTTTTTCGTTTTGCAGTGCCCATTCCTCTGCTCTCTTATTCATCTCTTCCATACTCTCTCCCTGCTTCTGTACCAGGGTTACGAGCTTCTACTCTTGGTCTTTCAGTTCCCTACTCATGTTCTCTTTCTCTTTCTTTCCCAAGTATAGCTGATCAGTCATAAACTCGATCTCCTTTTACTGCTGCTCCATCTCCTACTTTCTCTTTTCTTCTTTGGCATTCAATTCCTCCATCATTTGCTCGATGTTGACAGTTTTCGCCTCCAATTCCCCATGTTGCATTAGGAGGAGCTTATACTCTCTCTGCATCTGCACCAATTCTTGATTTTCATCCTCCAACCGCTGCTTATAGCTCTCCTCCATGTCCTCCTTGGCCTTCAATTCTTGTTTGAGATCAAAGATCTCTCTACTGCATGGCTATTATGTGGGTCTTTTCAAGCTGGAATGTAGCTACTGACTCCTTTCCCACCACCAACTTAGCCAACTATCCTCTTTTCCTCCTTAGCCTTCTCCAGTTGGGAGAGCAGCTCAGTGACGTACTCGTCATAATTGGCTGGTGGCTTCACTGTTGTGTGGATTGGAGTGGTCGAGGCCTCCACTTTTTGACGTTTCTGGTCTTGTCTCGACTCCGCATCTGTGGCTGGTCTCTTTTGCCCCATGGCTATGGTCTTTGTGCTCTTTCCCTGGGCCATTTCTTTATTAATAAAATACTGCATCCATGCCACAAAGTTGCTAGGGGTGAGGGTGATTGGTTCGGTGGGAGGCACCATGAGGGTAGGGATAAGGTGGATAAGGGCCTTGCCTTTGCCTTCATGGACAGTGAGCGATGTGATTTCTGGTACCTGCATGCTGGAACCAGGCCCTTCTTCCCTCAACGGGCTAAAGGCTCCCAGATCATCGGCCCTGCTCTACTGCTCGATTGACCGGCATGTAGCTTTGGCCAAGTCCTCCTCCTCCTTCCTTCTCAGTTCCTCTTCTTCCTCATCAGCTCTTCTTTGCCTTTCTTCTTCAGTTTTCCTACACTCTTCCTCCAATTTCTCTTTTTCTTCCTTTTCTTTCCTTTTTCTCTCCTCAGCCTCTTAAGGGATTCTCTTTTTGTCCTCTCCAAATCCTCTTTCTCCTTCTTACGGCCTTCATCCTACTTCTTTTTCTTTTGTGCCGTCTTCTTCTTGGGTTTCTTGGCCTGCTTTTTGCCCGATTGTTCTTCTTGTTCATGCCCTTCCTCATCACTCTCGGTCCTGTCACACTGGACCTCTCTTGGTTCTGGTGAGGGGGTGACCTGTCAAGCATTTCTCCTTCTCCTTCTTCTACACCTTGTGTCTCCTTCACTGCCACTTGGATGAGTGTGGTCAAAATGCTTCCATAGCCAATGAATGAGGCCTTGGACGAGGCCTTCTTTCTTTCTATGGCCTTGGAAGTTGGGGACTCCCCACTTGCTAGTGTACTTCCTAAAGCTAGTGCTTTAGCCATCTGGTCAATGGTTTTCCATACATATCCGTTCCAGTCAACTTCATCCAAGGTGTAAGCTCTACATTCTCCAGCACAGGCACACTAATTTGATGCATTAAGAAGTTGTAGTGCTGGCTGGAGAAGAGCGCATGCACTAGCTTTGCTTGTAGTCAGGCTTCCGCATCAGGGATGCCTTGGATGTTGATGCTGTCATTAGTTAGCACATCCTCCCTTTTCATTTTCAAACATCCCTCTTATGTTTTTTCTCTATCTTCAGCTCCAATCCCAACGCCTTCTCCACTAAGGCTGGGTTTAAGTGAACGTGCACTTGTTTAGCATTTTCTCCCCATCCCACCATCATGCCACCGCACTCCTGTTCAGGGTCGTATGTCCTGAGAAACTCCACACACTTCATATGGTCAACCTCTTGTGCAAATTTCTCAAGGTACTTGGTGAGGTTGCACTACTCGATGACTCTCTTGGTTTCTTCCTCCTTGGCCACCACACCCTCTATGTTCTGAATGATTTGGAACTTGAGCTTGTTGTAGGCGTGATTTTCAAGGGTGATGCAATATTGCGTTCTTTGCTCCTCTGTGAATGGAAGTCGGTGGGCACGGTCTTGCTGCGACATCTTTTATTACTGTCATGATCCCAAGTTTCCATTAATGCTTTCAAAATAATAATTTGCTGGAAAAGTCATAATTTGCTGGAAAAGAAATACTCTATATATTTATTGAATGAAAGCATTAAAATCCAATCCAACCTTAGAATCTTCCCTTCAGACTTTAACTTTTTGCCTTTTATTTCAAAGTTCTCATGCCATTTTTCCTACCTCGCTCGTTGTTTACGTGTTTATGCGTTTTGCTTGTTTTTCCTTGGTTTTAATTTGATTCACCTCACCCCCCTCCCCTTCAAGCTCAAGAAGAATCCTTCTTAGGATTGAAAGTTAGAAGGTCAATGGCATTCTGCAATGGGTCTAGGAGTTACCGGTGTAGGAACCAAGTGTAGAAATCGGGGTTGTACTCTAACTAAGCTTCGCAGTCCAGATCAAAAGGTCGAATGTCCACATTTGTGATGTAAGCGAGAACATCTATTAGAAAGTCACCTGAAGCAACGCAGCTAGCAATATGTAACTCTTCCTCAATCAATAGGTGATCAAGGTAAGGGTGTCCTTTGATGTGCTCTTACATGGGTTGACCACAAAGAGTAGTTAACACTCTATACGAGGTTGGCGCGATGTAAGTGGGGTCGTACTCTGCTATTTTGATTGCGCGGCACTACTCAGCATTTGTCATGACTTGGCACCCTTCAACTTCCCATTGCAACCTAAGAGTGTACCAATGCCTCAAGAATGAGGATTTAGTATCAGCAAGCTTTGATAATTCTACAATTTCTTGGTAAGCGATGTCAGAAGTGGTTCGTTGATCATATGATGTGATGAGGCGTTGTTTGAGGGCTTGCTCTTTGGAGATCTTGTTGTTGAGCGATTCAGCAGAGCAGAGTTAGCTACTTTTGCGAAGGCAAGTTCAAACGTCTCCCAAGAATAAGGCATCGTACGAACTTCGGTTGCAAAGGGTTCGTTCGGGCAATAGACCTAAGTCCAAGGGGTCATAGCTCAGAGCTAACTCTCTGAAAGTGGCATCTAGTTGTCTAATGCCATCAACCATGTCATCCCCCATACTTTGGCTAGATCTGAAGCCAGTGTCAAAAATGATTTTCGCTCATAGGAGGGTTTAAGATGTGCTGGTGGTTGGGGTTTGATAGCACTAGAGCCTTTGACAATGAGTAGTTGCAATTGCGGGTGTTCTTGAGATTGCAGTTCGACCTCTTGGATTAGGGCTGGGGAAGTAGCAATGACATCCGATGGACTGTTGCCTTCAGAATGGATCAGGGTAGTCAGATTAACTCTAGCGAGTGATGACTCATGTGACGATGTCTGTCGTTTAGGCCGATAGGCTTGTTCGACTCTCTTGGGCATGTGCGTAGATGAGCTTGATGGATGTGGGTTTGGAAAGCACTGTGGCTTATGGTTTTGAGGTTCTATGGGACTTGGGGTGATCAAGCTTGAGGGCGGCGTACGAGTGGTGCCTTTGGCCGTGTGGGCTTTAGGGATCCATATCCAGGCATTTCTCTCATAGTAGCCTTACATGTGCAAGAGGGCTTTAGGGACCCATCTTTGCTTGATCATGCGTCGATTTCTGTGACTACGCCTTGGTTTCCTAAGTTTAGAGTTTCGGGTCTTATGAGCATGTTTGCGTCAACTCCTAGGCGACGGTTGCGGCTATTTAGGCTTCCATTGAAACCTAGGTTGTTGGGCCTTAGCTTTTGCTGCTATGAGCAATGGTTCTTGAGAATTGGTGAGTGGTGGCCGAGCACTACCCCCTCCTTAGATTGCTGCTAATACTTCTACCGGTGGCCTTGCGAACTGTGATGAGGTTTCGCAGCCCTTACTGAAAGCTGTAACAATGCGAACGTTGCCTATAGCGAGGTGGATGCGCTACAACTTATAATCAATGTTGCAATGAGTTTGCTTTTTGAAGGTTCGCCCTAGCAAAAGCGACTCCGTGCCTGCGTCTTTGGCGTTTGGCAATAAGTAGAAGATCATTGGTACAGTCTCAGATTCGATAGAAACGGTGGCTTTGCACTTGCTGAGAAGTGCGTATGAGCGGCCCCCATATGGGCTTAATTTGGCATTAGTGGGTTTTAATGGTGGTTTGCCAAGTTGGGTCCAATGATCGTGAGTCAAGACATTGAAGTTTGCTCCCTCATCGATCAAGGCATTGAAGGTGCATGTTCGCTTATTAGCAATGACCGTGATGTGCATGTATGCGGGCTCTACAGCTTCCTCATCCTCATCATCGATTTTAGTGATTGTGGCTACTCGTACTTTGACAAGCGGTTCCAACATTGGTGGCTCATGCAAAGGATGCATGAGAGGGTAGTATTTCTTGACATGACTACCATTGAATAAGCATATTCCCTCATCGTCTAAAGTCTTGAGCTCAACGTTGCCCGTTCGACTGATTGCACAAATTTTGAAAGGTCCAAGACCTCTCAACTTCATTTTTTCTTTGCCCCTTAACTGAGTACAGGAGCACTAAGCTGCCCTGTTCAAAGTCACGCTACTTGACGTGCTTGTCAAACTAGCTCTTGCATCGTGTCTTCTCACATATGAGCGCATGAGTGGCTAGAAGGTAAGTTTTTGAGAGGTGTTCAAGTTCAACTAGGTGTTGCATCCATGCCTCCTTTCCTTCCCATCGTTCCTAAAGTGCTATTCTCAAGCTAGGCACGAAGAATTATATAGGGAGAATTGCTTCGGTTCCGTAGGTCAACCTACAGGGGGTCTAACCCACAGCCATTTTATAAGTTGTGCGGTAAGCCCACAAGGCTGCCATCAGCTTGTTATCCCAGTCACTGCGCGAGGCAGAGACTACCTTGGTCAAGACGTTGACAAGAATCTTATTCGTGGATTCTACATGGCTATTTTCTTGAGGGTAGTATGGAGAGGATTTTCGATGGATAAGTAGGAAGGTGGATAGGAGATGCGCTATCACTTCATTGATGAAGTGTATGCCCTAGTCACTAACCAGTTCGATGGGGCAGCCGAATCGTGAGATTACCTACTCCCACAAGAACTTGGCAATCGGTCGAGAATCATTCTTTCGTGTTACTCTCGTCTCTACCCATTTCATTAGGCAGTCTGTGGCCACAATGATGTACTTGGCCTACAAATACTGTGCAGCGGGGCTGATGGGTCCTATGAAGTCGATTCCCTATTTTTCAAAGGGTTGTCGTGCAATGATTGGGGTCAACTCCATTTGATCCTTGCGAATCGGGACTTTTGTCCGCTGACACTCGTCACAATGCTTAACAAATCGTGCTGGATCACGAAATAGCGTTGGCCACCATAGTTGAGACTGCAGCACCTTGCAGGCTGTCATGTCTCCGCTAAAGTGTCCACTAACAATTCCGTTGTGTGCCTCTGAGAGCAAGTCATGCATCTCATACTCGCACACGCATCTGCATAGCAATACATCTTGCCCTAGGTGATACATCTGGCCTGCTATCAACTGGTAGTGTTGGATCTTGAGAATGCGTCGTCTAAGTCTTACCTTCTCTATTGATCGCTTAGGTAGTCCATGCTCAAGCACTTGGAGTATGTCATCTGCCCAATATGGCGTTAGATCAGCCTTGAATAAATATCTCTCGTTGAAAAGGTTAAAGAGACGGGTGTCGGGCAATTCATCGGCAATGCCTTCTCCAGTGGCTTCTCTTGTGGGGATGTGTTACATATGGTCAGTCATGTAGTATTGTTTTTCCTTCTGTACAACCACGGAGAAGTCAAACTCCAAAAGCAGAAAGAGCCACCGAGCTATGCGTCTTGTAGCGCAAGGTTTATTCACTAGATATAGCAAGGTTTGATGGTCCATGAAAAAGATAAAGGGTGTAGCCAATAGATAATGCTGGAACTTCTTCACAGCAAACACCATTGCCAAGCCCTCTCTTTCTGTCGTCAAGTAGTTCATTTCTGTCTCAATGAGTTGTCTGCTAGCAAAGCTCACTGGATAGTCTAGGTTGTGTTCACCAGGTTGGCACAACACTGCCCCACAGCAAATTTAGAAGCATCGATATGCACGTGGAAGGTAATGGTCCAATCTGGGGCTCGTAGAATTGGTGCTGTGGTTAGAGCATTCTTCAACTCTTCATATGCTCGTTGGCATGCTTCAATCCATTCAAAGACAATCAACAGCTTGTATAAAGGTCTAGCCATCAATGCGTAATTCAGCACAAACCGTCGATAGTATCCCGTATGGCCTAAGAAGCATTGGACTCCCTTATAGTTGATTGGGGGTGGAAGATCAACAATAACCCTGACTTTTAAGAAGTTAGTGGCAATGCCGTTCTTCGACACCACGTGGCCTAGGATGCATCCATGCTTCACCCAAAATTAGCATTTTAAGGGGTTTAAGGAGAGATGATATAGACTACTTGGAGTTTGTCTAAGTGTTTCATCCAGGTTGAGTGAATGCATAAGTCATCGACAAAGACTTCTAACTCTTTGTGAAGCATGTCTTTAAATATGGTGCACATGAGGCATTGGAAAGTGACAGGGGCATTAGTCAACCCGAAAGGCATGACTATGTAAGCAAAGATGCCCCACTCAGTGGCGAAGGCAGTCTTATGCCTGTCGGCAGGATGCACTTGCACCTGATTGTATCCTGAGAAGCCATCCAGAAAACTGTAGGCCTCCTTGCCCGCCACTCTTTCAAGCATGTGCTCGGTGTATGGCAATGGATAATTGTCCCTCTTAGTAGCAGCGTTCACCTTCTTGTAATTGACGCACACTCTGATTTTTCCGTTTTTCTTCATCACGATGACTATGGGTGATACCTAGTCCGTGTGCTCAATTTCGTAAATGAATCCCACTCTGATCAACTTATCAATCTCTTCCATGACAACATGAGCATGTTTTGGATTCATAGGGTATGATCGTTGCTTCAGTGGCATTGCGTCTGGTGTCATGGGTATATTATGAGTCACTATACTCAGATCTACCCCTTTGAGCTCTTCCAAGGACCAAGTGAATACGTCTACATACTCTCGCAAGAGAGCGACAAGACTCGTTTCTTCTTCCTCAGTCAAGTCATCGGCAATGAAGGCTGGTCGGGGTGTCTCCCCTTCCTAGGCTAGGTTCACCTCATTCATCTTGGTTGGTCCCTCGATTGGTTCGCTCGTTTTCCCTTGCCGTTTGGCACCCAACAGGATCACTACCCTATCTCCTTTCTTGAATTTCGTAAATCTTTTAGGGAGGTCCCGCGGTTTTCGCCGTTCATGTGTTTGTGTGTCCCTGGATTGTTTCGCCCTTTCCTGCTTCAATCGTCTACGCCTCAGGTGGACGGGTAGGTCCCCCTTGGTGCGTCGAATCTTGGGCGTCCTAGGTATTTCTGGGTCACTATCCGAACTTACCTTTGACTTAGACTCGAACTCCTCATCTTCTCTAGAAGATATGGTCTCCCCTGGTGGTTGCAGTTTAGATGGTGATTCTATCCTAAGCACTGGTGTTGTTCTTGGTTGGGCTAGGCCTGCTTGCTCAAAGTCTATGGCTCCTACGTGTTCTAACCAGGCACGATCACAATCCATGTGCATGACCCCTCGCTCTATCCTGAAGTCACTCTTTTTCTGTGGCTTGGAGTCTGCCCGTATTTGTTCTATTTCACGTCCCTCTGTGTCGTATTCTATGGTATCTATCTCACCCTCACTTTCATCATTGAAGGTTTGGCAATCTTCGTACTCATCATTAGAGTCCTCTGCATCAGACTGCTCATCGTCTCCTAGGGCTTGGTATATCTCTTGTCGTTGATCAGGGACTAGGGTCCGATTGTACATGAGGTTTAAGTCATGCGCCCTGGTCCATTGCCACTTGGATTCGTCTTGGAGTGGTTTGAAGTTTGCTGCTGGATTGTTAGCTAACTTGTCCGTTAAGTATCCCAGAATCTTCTGGAGCTCAATTTTGTTGTTTGGCACTTGGAAGGTGACGGACGTAGGTCTCCCACGAAGGGTTCCTGCCATCATGCAAAGTGGTACGGAGGGCGTGTCGTTAGACTTGCCCATCATCTTGATGGCTTGCTCATATGCCTCATGATCTGAGAACGGCAGTTCAATTGTAGCAAGGACATGCATCCAATCTCGCTCATCCTTTGGGCATGGGATATACTTGGTCAAGAGCCCATAAGACTTCTTGACTCGAGCGTTACCTTTGAGCATCGCAGAGATGGCATCCAAGTCGACTGGTGGGGTCTTCCAAGTGTCCATCTCTACCCTCACAGCTTCCGTTCTGTTGCCTAGTAAGATCAAGCCGTTACCCCAATCTTCTATAGCTCTGGCATTGTGCATCCAGGGTCGGCCTAATAGGATAGCATAGTCCACTCTCTTCATGACTATAAAGTTGAGAGAGAACTAGATACCTGCGATTTTCACTGGCCAATTTTTAAGTACCCCGAATGGCTTCACTCTCATGCCATTTGCTAATCTGACATTAAACTGAGTGGTCTCGATAGGTGGGTTTCCCCAAGTCTAAAGTACTATGTGGCTCAGCACACTAACCCCAGCTCCCGTGTCTACGATCCCCTTTCTCGTCGTGTCGCCTAGGGCTAGGACTGATAATACTACATGCATCTCGGTGCCTTTCAAGAAAGCATTAACGTGCAAGGATTTTGGCACAGAGTGCAGTGTTAGACTCGGTATTTGTGTTTCTGCATCATGGTCGTGCAAATCAGCAGCTTGTTCTCATGACCCCTCAACCCACTACTTCAGGTCTTGCCATAGGGTGGGATGCTGCTTAAGCAGGTCTCCCATGCTTAACGTCACAGGGGTGGTCACTAGCATGGTAAGGAGGTCGTTGGCTACTCGTCTCTCTCCTAAACTGGATTGTCCTGGCCAATGGCCGTGACTGATTTGCAGGCCTGAAGCATCAAGGCTTGGCCTAAGTGATGCTGCTTGTGGTGCGGTTGCATCTCCTGACTTTGGTCAAGGGGGTGAGCCTGCATGCTTATGCTGGAGAGATCATCGATCTCGTCCTCTAGGATGGGCTCAACGTCCCTTAAGTGCTCTTGGGCCTCTTTCACCCAATCCTTCACTTTCTCTATGGCCTCTAGTTGGTGCTTCGGATGCGGGTATTCCCCTACCTTGGTACTTCCCTTTTCAGCCGTCTTAGGGGTTGAAGTTTCTACCTCTGCGTCTGTGACCTTCTTTCCAACAGGTAGAGTTGTAGCACTCTCAATTTTCAGTGCAATCTTAGCTTCTGACCTCTTCTTTCTCCGTCTGCGGCTCTTCTTCCCTATTGAGGCTGCATCGAGGTTGCTAGGTCCTGGCAGTGATATGTCGGCCTACTTCGTCTAGGCACGGGTCATGATCCGCAATGGGATAGGTGTGGCCTCCCCACCATCAAGGTTCTCAACACCAAACAACCCCAATGGGATAGATGATATGTTGGCTGAACTTGAAGAAGGTTTCCGCTTTAGGCAATCGACGAAGAGATGGGTGATTCCACACTCAACGTACCTTAGGTCAGCTTTGTCTCTGTTCTACTACTCCCTCTCAAGGCAACGTGATGAGACATGACCTAGGTGACCACAAGTCCAGCAGATGATTGAATCCTGTGTTTGCCCTCCTAGGCCTCTACCTCATCCTCTCCCTAATGCCCTCACCAGTACTGGTCGATAGTCCATAAGGACTGTGTTGCCCTCGTCGTTGTGAGAGATGTAAGGGTATACGTAAGTCTCTTCCTCATTTAGCTCTTCCATGTAGTGGACTGGAGCATCACTCGGTGGATGGGTCACATAGGGACCAGGCGATCTAGATATGCCTGTAGGGTTTATATCCATCCTGGGAACAGTCGGCTTAATGTCATTAGGCGCAGGAAGGGCCAATGGGGATCCCCTTTCGAAGAGTGGCTATGGCCTGTTTGCTAGGTAAGGTTGGCTGTATGGTAGTGAGTACGGAAGTCTTCTCGGCAATCTGCAATGCGCGACGTCATGACCAAACCTGCCGCAGTTAGTGTAAGGTCTCGACCTAAGGCCTTGACACTTGGTTGACAAGTGGTTTCCGCCATAGTACACGAATTGGACGTGTGGGCGCGTTGGTCGTCTCAACATGTCTTGCAGCTTGGCTATCTCCATCTTGACATCAACCAAGTCTTGGTTTGTCTCGATGGCTTTCCCCTTCTCTTGGGATGATGGGACTGATCATTCACCAGAGGCTGACGCTCTCTCTGAACTTCGCGAGTTGGTTTCTTCTGAGTTTGAGCTCCTGGAGCTCCGCTCTTTCAGCTGATCGTCAACTCTGATGGCTTCCTCAAAAACCCTAGCTAGCATGTCTCGCTGCAAGCTCGAGTTGGCTGCCAAAGCCTTATACAGTTCCTCGTTTCGAATTCCACTGATGAATACAGTTGAAACTACTCTTTTAGTCGGTCGTTCACCCGTAGGGATTCTCTTGAAGAGACTTCTCACATGGGTTATGTAATCGCGAATGTCCTCCTTCTCTTTCTGCTTGACATTCATCAGTCGTATTAGCAGATTGTCGAAGTATCCAAGCTTAGAAAATCTCTTGATGAAGAGATTCTTGAGGCCATTGAAGTTGGCTCGCTTTGCGGCATCTGAGCTTGTATACCAAGCCCTACCCTTGTCACCTAAGCTGAGCCCGAACATTTGAGAGCGCTGAGTCAAGTCGTTGAGGCCGTTGACTTTAGAAACTTGCTCGAACTGCTCTACAAAGCTGTATGGATCATCACGGGGTTGGTACTTGTCGAGCTGCTTTGCGACTATTGGGATTTTAGACTAGCTCTTAGAGCTTGGGTTGCTCCTAATCTTGCCAGCAGTGATGTCACCAATACTGCGGCACTTTGCTCTGCTACGGTGTTGTCTAGCAGTCGCTTCATGAGAAGCTCGCTCAACATTAAGTCTCCTTCTAGGGCTCTCTCGTGATCCGTTCGGTTTCTACCAGCTAAGTTCAGCATCCACTGCACCTCACACAACTCCGTGCTTTGCCTTTGGCTCCTAGCTTGCTGGTCTCTATTGTATTCGACTATGCTTTGCAATGCTTTGTGGGCTAGCTTTCTCTCTTCTTCTAAGTCTGCGATGATAGCATTTGTTGTCCTGCCACAGTGCTCATACCGGGCGTGCACATCATAGCTACTGACCAGCTACTGCTGAATAGCCTCTGGGAAGATGCCTAAGTCGAGTTCCTCGTTAGACTTGCGATCTGAGCTTTCTTCTGCCATAGTCGAGTTCTCGTGCTCCACCAAGCTATCGATCAAGTTGAGTAGGTTTGTCAAATCCACTTCATTGGCATCGCTTGCTTGGTCCTACTCCGCATGTTAATGGTTTGTCTACGTCTTTGGATCCTCTCCTATTGGTGGGTTCCTTGAGTGGTTTATCTGAGTGAGTTCTTTGACTTATTAAATACACTCCTCAATTTATCTCCCCTCAATGTGTGTGTTATTTCCAATGCACTTGTGCTCAATCAGGCTTTCAGTTTTCCTTAAGTGTACTTCAAGTGTGAAAATTCAAGGTGAGTGCAGTAAACAATCTCTAAGCGTCTTACGCACTCTCGGTTCGTTTTGGGCCTGATACGCTTTGTCGATCAATTCTATGGCCGTCTTGATGGGGTTTAAGGTTTTTCTGTTACGTTGCCTTGCTCGTTTTTTTGTCTAATCAGGGCTTTATGGCTTACTGGGTTGCCTCAAGGTCTCTAGGTTTCGCGACAGCCTACTCAAGCTGCTAAGCGGCTGCGCCTTACGATTTTGTCTATTCCGTGCACCAGAATCAAGTTCTGAGCATCAAGATGACTTGCGACAGTTTGCACTGCTGAGCTCTAGCCGGGTCAGGTCAAATTTTTAAAAATTTGAGACAAATTCACACTTGGCCCAACTAGTCCGAATTGTAGGGGCCGAGTGGGTGATTCGAACGGACCGAGGCACATGGGCTGAGGGCTGAATCACACTGGTCCGAGGGCTGAAATTTTCGTGGGCCTCGCGAGGGCCAAATCACACTGATCCGACGGTTGAACTTTTCGCAGGCCGAGGGCCGAACTTTTCATGGGCCGAGGGCCGAATTGGGTCTTGGGTCGAGGGCTGAGTTGGTCAATGGGGCCGAGTGCCATCACTCAAACGGGCCGAGTAGACTTTGGGCCAAGGGCCCATTAGGGTTCCTGAGCCGAGTCGGTCGAATGGCAAGGGCCAAGGGCCGATTCTGGGACTCAGCCCAAAAACGACCGCTTGGACGGGCTGAATGTAGTGCGATGACGATTTCGATCAAATCTCACGATTTAGATAATCACTCCAAGCACAAACTTCCAAATCCTAACTAGGGTGCCAAGGGAAGTGATTGGTATACCTGAGGTGAGCGGTAGGCTCTTCGATGATGAGATCGAATCGAATCTTTGAGAGGGCGTTCTCTCTCTCTCTCTCTCTCTCTCTCTCTCTGTGCAATGGTTGCAAATAAGCTCTCCCTTGGGCTCTTGGCTCTTAAACCCCTTCCTGGGTAAGGTTTTGACACTCCCAATCACTCACTTACCGACATTAAGCATCCCAAGAAAGCTTTTTGCCATTTTTTGCATGATTTATGCCCTGTTTTGCAACGGTAAACCCTACCCTTTCCCGATTGGATTTCCTAATCCTATCCTACGCTAAATGCAACAAGAATCAAAAGCAACAAAATGAAATGATTTCTCCATGTTTTCCAATCATCAAACAAACTAACTAACCCAAAATACTTACTTGTTTCGAAGATCAAAACACCCAAACTTCCTACCTATCTCAAGCTCCATTTTGGGGATGAATCCCTTACTTGGATGCTCGATATGAGGCGTGCAAGTGCTCAAGCTTGAATTTGTGGTCCTGGCAATGGAACCAAAATGTGGTGGGAGCTCACGCTCAACCTCCAAGACCCACGGACCACTTATTGTTTCAAGCGTTTCAAGCAAGCTCTAATGGCTATCTCTCACCTAGCCGATGCGTCGTCGATCCTACGAGTATAGTGAGCTCACCTTGATGCTGATATGAGTTGCCTCTCCTCTCACACACACCGGTAGCTCCAGGATCCTAGATGCTAGCTCAAGCATCCTCAAGCATCCTCCATCTCCAAGCTCCATCCACCATAGCCGCGCGCGCGAGAAAAGAGAAGAGAAGAG